>NC_052351.1:54997492-55024420 GCF_009727055.1 Benincasa hispida
TTCATATCTCTAATATCGCATGACTAATTATGCGATACTCTAAACAGTTCACTAAGTGATGCAATGTAGATTAGGATACTAAGTAAATGAAGATGGAGATGGAATCGAAGGAAATGTAGAAATGCCATTGAACACACAATGTATTACATTTCTTACCATCTGTAATACAATACATTATAAGAAAGAAGAGAAAATGAAAGGACATCTTGGAAGCAATGTCTTGCTTCCATCAAATGTGTATCAAGGCTTGCCGGTGGTGCCATGAAGGGGCGGTGGAGCTGACTCTCTCGAGATCTATTTTTGAGGGAAGGCTCACCGGTCGTCACTCGAATGGATGAGGAGATGAAGAACTCTCAAGCTTTCTTCTCACGTGTTAGTCTGAATCACAAGGATCCGACCAAAGGCGAACTTGGATGTCTTGAATTCTGCTCAACGACTTCTATTTATAGAGCTTGATCGCCGAAAACATTAATGGACCTGCTCTGATTCTGACATTCACGGCATGTTAGTCTCTTTTCTGAATCTCTACTGTTTAACGGTGTGGTAGGTGAAATGTCAACATCATCTTTTGATTTTCCCGAGAATATGCGTTTGTGCTTCCATTTCACCAACCTTGCGTTCATCCCTCTATTATGGTTAGAATCGTTGTAGCCGCAATCTTGCAATGACCGTATTTTTCTTGATTACCGTAACTTCTACACGATGACCGCATCTTCTATGCGATGACCGCAATTCCAATGCGATGGATGCATCGCCCAACAGCCGCAACACCCATACGACCGTCGTATGCAATCATTGCATGTGATTAATGGACGCAATATTCATGCGTCGAGGTATGCGATCGTCTATGTGATAGCTCGACTTCCGCGATTGTGTTCTGATTCCTGCGTTAGGTACAAAGATAGACAATTGAACGCATAATAACACATAATAGTGGGTTAAGCCTAGATCTTTAATGCTGAATGATTCAAACTCATTTTCTCATGAATTCCTAACATAATTGCCGCATATTCTTCTTAACAGCCCTCATAATTCTAAATAAAAGGCCTAAGATGATGTGCATTTCTGCCCGTCATCACCTTCCTTTTATCATCAGCCCGCTCGCACCAAGGCCCATGCCCAGTTCTAAGTCTTTAGGTGCCAAATTTGAAAAATCCTCTTCACCATGTGGTTCTGCTTCGTCTTGGATAAAACTATGGCTTTTTGGACATTGTAGCTTTTTCGTACAACAAACTCGATCATCTGCTGTCACATCAACTGTCAGATATGTTGGGGTTGATGCCCTAAACTCTCGTTGGGTCCTGTAGTTTGTAAACACCTGTATGAACAAATGCTTGTGATGTAATGATATGAGATATTTTCTTCATTGTTGTCTATGAAACATGAGATGTTTTATTTTCTTTACCACGAACCAATAAACTAAGATCCCTGGTTATCGTTGTAACTTAAGCATGTATGTGGAGACACATAAGTGGATCAAGCCTTACGTAATAACCAAAATGGTCTGTAGTATATGGATATAGGAGGGAAACCTTATCCTGATGACAATATGGATGCAACCTACTTTGTAGATAGTTACAAGTGTTGTGACTTGCTACAGATGGTCTGATCCTGATCATTCATGTGGAGACATGCGAGCGGGGGTGTCCTATATAAAGGAGTCTGTATAAGACCAGACTGTGTAGTGTTTAGTCTCGTTATATAATGTCATTCATGACAGAGACTTCACTTCACTAGGATAACCATAGTAACATGACAATCCTGAGTGAGTTGGAAACTTCTACTTTTGAGGGTGGTCCTTTGATTTGCATGGGTGCAAGTGGCCAGATTGCCGACTCAAACCTACCACTTTGGGGATTCGTTTGATTGGGGAGCTGGGAACTCAGCTACACAAGATTGAATTCACTCCTTCCCCGAAGTAGGGGTAACTAGATAGATTGCTCCCTTAAGGGCTGATTTCGGGGCTTGAACGATGTGGCACCACACACCTTCTCATGGCTCGAGAGATGTCCACTCATAGTAGAACTATGATGTATTGTTCATTAGAGGGATCAGTGGTACTTAAGGAGTTAGATGTAACTATAGGAACAAAACGGCAAATTGGCCCAGTTGTACTTACGAGCATCTGTGAAGGGTTATCGTACTGTTGATTGGTTATATTCGATGGACATAGAAATATATCTGCAATGAGAAGAATGAAACTATTGGTCTTTAGTGGAGTGCCTGGCAGTTAACGGATGATGGATCTCGTGGCTAAAAAGTTTAGTCACCTATTCACATACCGTTGGAGCTTCAAGCCACAGGTCCATAAGATCCCCTTGGTAGCTCAATGGATTCAAGTTGGGAATCGGTTTTTGGGTTAGTTTGAAGTGTTCAAATTGATAAGAGGGAGTCTGATTATATATGATATGATTAAACTTGTTCAATTATATATAATATAGTTGACATGATGTATGAGATCCATTAATTGGAGGAAAATGATATAAATATGATTTATATTATGTAAAGGAGAAAAATACTATGGTTTAAATGTTGCATATGATGTAATATTAAAACTATAGGTTATAGATAATATGATAAGTTAGTTATTATATTTATTTATAATTAAAACAATTATGAGATAATTGCTGGTGGTATAGATAATATGATAAGTTAGTTATTATATTTATTTATAATTAAAACAATTATGAGATAATTGTTCGTGGTTTTCTCCTTAACCGTGTGTGAAAATGGGAGGTTGTTTTCAGTTTTCATAACTGAAGGATAAAATAAAAAATGTTTTCATTTTGAAAGAGAATCTCATAATCGCTTCATAAGAGTACACTACCTACTGTTTAGCTCACGAGAGACTACACGATAGCTCAAAGTGTTTGTCTAAAAGATTGTGTTCACTCATATCTGTCTAAACGATCGTGTTGTTTTACTAAACGATCACATAGTTTTTACTAAACGATCGTGTTGTCTTTACTAAGCGATCGTGTGCATGAGCGAGATTCACTAAATGATCAAACTGATTACCTAAATGATCGTGTACCTTTTTCTAAACAATCAAGTACAAATCTATACGATAGACACAAAACTCTCATACTTGCTTGGTTGTTGAAGACAATCGTTGTTTCTTCCTTCCCTCTACCAAATCCAATAGAGCCCACACGTCCTAGATTCTCACTCTGAGAATACCAAGGTCACTAAGTGGCAGTGTCCGAGAGGCTACTTGTTCGTGACCAGACGATTGGGTAGACGAACTGGGCGATAGCGAGAGGTGTTGTTCCAGTCTCCACGAGAGCGAGAGAAAGTTAGAAGAAAAGTTCTTCAAAGGTATGTCTCTCGTTCCTTTGTATTTAATTTATGAAAGCATGCCGTAATTTGTTAGAAGATGCATAACTTCCTTGTATGTTTGTGAATGCTTGTAATTCTATCACAATGATTTTGGAACGATCTTGCTTCCGCTCATAGGTTCTCTTTGATAAGAGTTCTTTCAAGACACACCTCAAATCTTTCCATGCACAGATGTCTATTGGATTCGAGTCCAGGCCCTTGGGTCCATTATAGAAATGTTCAGCTTGCTCTGATGAGAAGGAGCCATGGTTTCCAACGACTCTATTGATAAGAAGGTTGGTATCCTAAAAAGTTACTAATTGCAAGGGGATATTTCTGAGCTTGAACCATCCTCCATAAGTAGGCACTACTCGTATTCTTCCGTGTTTTTCAACATACGAACTCTGCATTTTCAGCGTCAGTGGCCCATAAGTAGCCCATCATTTGTTTATCATGAGGAGTTTCACCATATTTGGAGTAGGGCATTTGAGGAGGGCTTTATCAGGATGAAAAAGATTAATGATAAAGGAGCGTTGTGTCTGCATCTGAAGGACGTATAGGACTCTGCTCCAATTGTCGTGGAAATCACATTTGGTGACTACCAGGGTGTCTTCCTAGCAAATGTGTCTGATCTATTTTTGTCAACACTTCTGTAAACGTTGTTCGTGAGAGTAGAGAAACAAAGCCTAAAGATGGGTGGTGCAACGATGGGATCGGACCTCTGGTAACATCAACAAACCAACGATCACCTTTCTTACCCTTTTAGGAGGGTCTCGTGCTCTCCTTTCCATTCAAAAAGTTGATTAGCTGGTTTCTAAAGCATCCCTATCCTTTAAAGTCCACTCCAGATGGAATAACAAGTTACCTTTTTTCCCCAAGTTCAATACTTTTGTTATCTCTAAAAAGCTTCCTCTTTTATTTCTTATTTTCTGGATCCAAATAAATCCTCCATTGCAGGACTTTCGAAAGAACTTCTGAGGCTTGTGAGCATATAACACTTCCTTTAATGAGTCAATTAGCCAAACGAAAATGCTTTCCTTTCCAGTGATCATGAAAGTTCTGTCCCGGTGGGATTCAGTTAGACGGACCACTCGGTCTCTACTCTACCTATCAAACTCACATGTGAAGCACTTGTGCTCTATCTTAGTTGAAGTCTATTTGTAAAAAGAGCTTATCAATGATAGACTTCTATCACGGATAGGATCTATCACTTATAGACTTAAAAAATCGGGAATTTCATGCCTTCAATGGACTGTTTGAACATTTTCTGTGAGTTGAAGATAAATTATTTGCTATATTTGCAATTAGTTTTAAGTTTTACTAATTTTGCAACATTTTTGCCTCATTTTGCTATATATGTAAGGAGCCCATTTTAAAATGGGTATTAATTTTGAAGCCTCTTTTGGGTTTTAATTAGGGTAATTTCAATGTGTAACACTTTTAGGCTAATAATTAAGTGCATAACAACCTTTTTAAAGATTTGCTAATATACCAAAATCTATACGTGATAAACTCATATTAATGATATGGTTTATCACTAATAAACTTTTAGAGTTGAATCTAAATTTCACTATATTTGTAAATTCTTTTATATTATGTTACATCTGCAAATACTTTGGACTTGATTGCTATATTTGTAACTGCTCAATACTTGATTAGGAGAGGAAGGTTGGAATGAAAATGCCATTTTACTTCATTTATTATATGCACTCTTCTAAAAAATTAAAAATTTTGATTAGGAAATTAGAGCATAGCGCACTAAATAAGGTATTTACATTTTCTCTAGGCACCCGTTTTTATTTTTTTTTAATTTCTAAATTAAATAAAATGTGTATTTAATCTCTAAACTTGTTGGTCAAGTTATTGAAGGATTGTTTAAAAAAAATGAATCTTTAATCAAATCTAATAAAATTTTCTTATTGAAAAAAAAGAAAAGAAAAGAAAAAAAACTTCTAAAAGCATTATTCCACCCTAATTTAATGATAGTATAGAGATGTGAAATTTCAATTTATTCAAATTTTGCTCAAATTCTACCGATGCCTCAAAGAGGCAATCGAATCTATGGTATTATAGGTCAACTTTGAACCAAGAATCACAAGCTCAAGTATACATGAGGAGAGTAAGAAATGGGCCAATGAGTCGAGGGAGGAAAAAGAGGAGAAGCATTGGGCCAAAAGGGCCCAACTTGTCGCCTCGACCTCTCAAAAGAGTTGCCTCTCAAAGGCCACAATTTAAGTTTTCTTGGTCAACTTGAATCAACATTTCCTAATCTCCTTTACCTTTCCTACTCCTCTTTAGGATTAGAGATCCAAAGTGACAACTCTACAAATAGGGAGTTATAGGCACACCCAAAGATAAGTTCTTTTTCCCTGTCTATAGGTTGCTCTAACTCTTTGCTAAATACTAACTTAAGCATTTGAGGTTCTAAGGCAAACACCACAACAATGTTTTCTTTTCTTGTCTTGCAGGTCATCTTCCTTCCCCGAAGTTATAAATTCATTTTTGAAGGCCCAAGAAGGTTAGGTGAGTCTTCCTACTCGAATTTTGACTTCAATAGTTGGTGCTGTCTATGGAGAATAAGTTTTTACGATCTTAATAGACTTAAAAGAGATATAAAAGATTACAATAGGATGGATAGACATATGGGAGAAAAATTGGATCAAGAATAACACCCTAAGAGAATAGCAAGACGATCAACAAAAAATATGCTCACCTTAAGCTCACCTCGACCTTGGTCTCTCGAGAAAGAGGCAGGGGCAAATTTTGTGGCTTTAGAGGCAAAGTTCGACTTTGGATCAAAACCTGGCTCAAATCGTGGAACTCTTGGAGACATAGAGAAATGTCCTGAGCGTTACAAGCTTAGATCGTCCTCATCCTCCTAGGGAAGAGGTAGAGCTGAAGTCTAAAAAGATCCATGAAGCAGAGAAGACAAATTGAGACTTGTTTCAAGTTCTGAAAATTCCAAAGAAGCGAGATCTACCCATGAAAGATTTGAGAGGTTTAGTCAAGGTTGCCCACATTCTCACTAAAGAGGATTGCCCTCAGGAAGGAGGTGGGAAAAAAATTTAACACTCATAATCGGAAACCATGTAAAAAGGAACATCAAAATAAGGATAAATTGAGGCAACAAAAACGAAGAGTAGAAATTATGAAGACCACACAACACACCTTGGCATCAATGGTTGAGGCTAAAGAAAACCTAGGCCAGGTTGAGGCTGAGGATAACCCAAGCTTAGGCTCGTGCCGAGGTGAACTTAGGCCAAGCCAAAGTCAAGAGGAACCTAATTTAGAAAGGTAAACCCAAGGTTGAAGACAACCATCCTACAGGAGCAGGATAGGGCTGACCATCCTATAGTCAAAATTGACCAGAGGGGACAACCTGCAAAAGCACTAAAATTGGTCCCTCTCATATCTGAAGAAAAGAGAATCAATATTGGGGCAAAATTAGGTCTTATAGTTCTTAAAAGAGGGATAAAGGCAAACCCAGACAAAATTCAAGCTATCATGGAAATTTCATCTCCAACGTACCTCAAACAACTTTAGAGTCTTAATGGAAGAATTACATCACTTAATAGATTTGTAAGCAGGGCCATAGATAGATGCTTACCTTTTTTTTCAAGATTCTAAGGAAAAGGCCTCAATTTGAATGGATAGAAGAATGTGAAAGAGCTTTTAAGAGATTGAAGACGTATTTCAGATAAGCTCCCTTTCTTGAAAAGCCTATTCTTGGGGACGAATTATTGCCATACCTAATAGCCTAAAAATTCGTAGTAAGTTCGGGTTTAGTGAAAGAAGAAAATGGACCCCAACGACCAATTTATTATACAAGCAGAGCGATGGTGGGGGCTGAAACTAGATATTTTCAAGTAGAAAAGCCCGCCCTTGTATTGGTCATTTCAGCTAGAAGGTTACACCCATATTTTCAGGTGCATAAAATTACTGTCTTAACTAATTTTTCCTTGAGACAAGTGTTGCAAAAGCTAGAGGCATCGGGACGACTTTTGAAATTGACAATAAAATTAAGTGAACATGACATTCACTATAAACCGAGAGCATCTATAAAAGGTCAAACCATAGCTGATTTTATAGCAGAACTAACTGCAATGGATGTTGGTCAGATTGAGGCCACCTCCAGGCGAGTCAAAATTAAGGTCAAGACGAGGAGAATTCTCTTCAGTTGACTATTTCTGAAACCTCGTGGACCTTATTCGTTGATGAATCAGCAAATGCAAAAGGGTGTGGGGCAGGGTTGTTGCTCATATCCTCTTATGGAGAGCATTTTGAATATGCACTTAGATTCAATTTTTGAGCTTGCAATAACAAGGTTGAATATGAAGCTCTCCTCGTAGGGTTAAGGGTATCAAAGGAAATAGGTAACTCTAACCTTTCAATATTAAATGATTCTCAATTGATTGTAAAATAAGTGATAGTCGAATATCAAGCCAAGGAACAAAGAATGGCAGTATATTTATCTAAAGTAAAAAAAATGCTCACCTCATTCCTAAAGTATGAAATGAAGTAAATTCCAAGATCACAAAATGTAAATGTTGATTATTTGGCTTGGTTAGCGGCTGCCTATTGAACATAGATGGGCAGGATAGTCTCAGTAGGGTATTACTCCAGCCAAGTGTTGATGCGTGTTGTTATACGATGAAATAATGGAGTAGAATGCGATGGTGGAATATGCGTTGTGAAAACACGATTTCTCAGTAAGAGCCAAGTATAAATCCTACTGAGTTGCCTAGTAAGCCCAGGGTCGAACACAGGGACTAAGGAAGACAATATGCGATGGTAATTTTTTATCACTTTGCGGTAACAATTAAATCAGCAGTTTGGTTGGTTTGCTGTTTACGATATAAAAGTATGCGACGGATTTGAGGAAAGAGTAATTATGCGACAGATACACTGAGTATGCAGAGGAACGAATTGAGAAGGTCTTTAGCTAGCATTTCCCGAGAATGCGTTCAAGCTATGCGATCATGCTATACTCATGCAGCAGGAAGTCATTTTCCAATGCAAATGCGATAGCTCCTAATTTTAGGACACATGTGATGAATGCGATAATATCTATAGAGCTTATTCCTAAGTCTTTACTTCTTGCCTATGTGATGATGAAAGATGCACACAAGGACAAGGTGACTGCATACAATCATAACCTATCTCTAGGGTGCATGCGAAGCGTTAATAGCGAACAGGGCTTATTCCTAAGCTTCTATCTCTTGATTATACGGTTCTAATCTGACTCTACCGAGCCTAGATTCTAATCTGACTTTTTCAAGCCTAGATTCTATCCTTAGACAACCCTCCCGAGTATCTCTAATGGACGAATGACACATAGATAATACAAGATGATGGCATAGAATGAAGATCCCAGGTTATGCTAGTTAAGTGCTTATCAACCCATTCAACAGATTTAGCTACTCATGCATAATGTACAGAGTGGACAGATATAAAGATGCAATTTCCATTTTTATAAATAAGTTCAGAGTACAAAAATGACAACGGAAAAAAATGGTTGAGAGCCTAGTGGCAATATCTTGCTTCCCAAGGCTTTTACACTATTATCTCTATTCTTCCCAAAAGATGTTCTTTCTTCTGCAAGAGTTGGCCCTCTTTCTGATTTTGATGCTCCCTGACACTCTTCCGAGTTCATCGGGAATCTCTCGGTGTAATCTCCCTTCAGTCGCTTCCGCCTTCTAAGTAAAAGAATAACTATGAACAAGGCTACTTCTATCTGTATGGTGAATTCTGTAACTGGGCAAACTCTTTCGCTAAAAATGGCCTCCGATATTTATAGAGCTTCAGGGTGAAAAGCTTCTTCTCTCTTATGATTGCACTGATGGAATGGCATTAATTCTCCGTCTGATGCTTGATAACGAGTAGAAGTGCACGTATTACAATGCTAAGTTAGTAAACAATGTAAGTTTGCGTTAATAAAATATATAAGATTGCATCCAAAAAGTATTAAGTTCACAACATTGTGGTCGCATGCGTCCATCGCATTAAAACAGTTAACTTGTGTATTTTTGTGCAGAATATGCATTGACGCAAGGCGAAAAATGTGATCCTAAGAAATCAACGGCCGAGGGCAGCAAAAGATTGCGTTACCGCAAGGCTATGTGGTGATTTGCGCTCAAAAATATCTGCCGAAGAAGGTTGCCGCATAGAGCTAGCGCAACTTGGTGGGCGCATTCGGGTGAAAAGCATCATAAATCATGATGGGACAAAAAGCTGATGAAGGTCGATTCCGAATTAAGTTGACAAGCTGCTAACGAACTACTGTAGCAAGTACACTCAACTTTTCGGTGACAAATATGCAGCGCATCAGACAGAGAATTAATTCCATCCCATTAGTGCAATCATAAGAGAGAAGAAGCCTTTCACCCCGAAGCTCTATAAATACCAAAGGCAACCTTCAGTGAAGAGGTTCGTCCAGTTCGACAGTTAGATAATTTTCTCCATAGTTAGAAGTGGCCTTATTCTTAGTTTTTCTTTTATTTAGAAGGCAGAAGCGAGAGAAGTGAGATTGTACCAAGAGATCGTTCCGGTGAACTTGGAAGAGTGCTGGAAGCGTTGAGATCAAAGAGAGGGCCAACTTCTGCAGAAGCAGGAACTTCTTTTGAGCAGAATAACAGTGTAAAAGCCTTGGGAAGTAAGGAATTGCTACTAGGCTCTCTATCTTTATCTTCCATTGCCATTTTGTACTATGAACTTATCTATAGAAATGGAATTCACATCTTTATATCTGTTCACTCTCTATACATTACGCATGAGTAGTTAAATCTGTCGAATGGGTTGAGAAGCACTTAGTTAGCATAACTGGGGATCTTCACTCTATGCGATTATCTTGTATTATATATGCGTCATTCGTCCATTAGAGATACTCGGGAGGGTAGTCTAAGGATAGAATCTAGGCTTGGAAAAGTCAGGTTAGAATCTAGGCTCGAAAGAGTCAGATTAGAAATGCATAATCAAGAGATAGGAGCTTAGAAATAAGCATTGTTTACTATTAACGCATCGCATGCATCCTAGAGATAGGTTATGATTGTATGCGGTCACCTTGTCTTTGTGTGCATCTTGCATCATCGCATAGGAAAGAAGTAGAGACTTAGGAATAAGCTCTATAGACATTATCGCATTCATCGCATGCGTCCTAAAATTAGGAGCTATCGCATTTGCATTGGAAAATGGTTTGCTGTCGCATAGCTTGAACGCATTCTCGGGAAACGCTAGCTAAAGACCTTCTCAACTAGTTCCTCCGCATACTTAGTGTATCTGCCACATAAACAATCTTTTCTCAAATCCGTTGCATACTTTTTACACTTCAAACAACAAACCAACCAACCATTAATTTATTTGTTACCGCAAAGCGATCTTAAAAATTATCATCGCATATTGTTTTCCTTAGTCTTTGAGTTCGACCTTGGACTTGCCAGGAAACTCAGTAGGATTTGTACTTGGATTTTGCTAAGAAAACTTGTTGCACAATGCATTTCCATCACCGCAATTCCATTCATTATTTCACTGCATAAAATAACGCATCAAAATTTTGGCGTTGGAATTTGTCCCGCATACTGTATGCATAGAATTCGTCTCGAAGAGAACTACAAAGGATCGATCGAACATCAGTGCTGACTCAACCCTATGATGAAAGAGGTCGTAAAGAAGGAGATAATCAAGTGGTTAGACGCGGGCATCATCTATCCGAAAGTAGACAACACGTGGGTCAACCTCATGTAGTGCGTGCCGAAGAAAGGAGGGATACAGTAGTCCCTAACGCAAATAATGAGCTGATACTGCAAAGGATCGTCACTGGGTGGTGGATTTGTATGGACTACCACAAACTCAATGCGGCAACAAAGAAAGATCATTTCCCTTTACCTTTTATCGACCAAATGTTGGATCGTCTAGCTCGAAATGACTTCTACTTATTTTTGGATGGGTATGCCAGTTATAATCAGATCATGATTGTTCCCGAAGATCAAGAAAAGACCACATTCACCTGCCTGTATGGAACTTTTGCTTTTCGTCGCATGTCGTTCGGCCTCTGCAAGGCGCCGAGCACTTTCCAAAGGTGCATGATGGCCATCTTTCTAGAATATCTCAAAGATTCTGTAGAAATATTCATGGACGACTTGTTTGTATATTGGCACATATACAAAGTCTGTCTCGACAACATGGAGAAGATATTGAAAAGATGTGAGGAGACGAACCTCGTGCTTAATTGGGTGAAATGCCATTTTATGGTGAAGGAGGGCATTGTGCTGGGAGATAAGGTATCTCGAGATGGGTTGGAGGTGGACAAGGAAAAAATTGAAGCAATTGAAAAGCTCCCACCTCCAACAAGTGTAAAGGTTGTAAGGAGTTTCTTGGGGCATGCCGGATTTTACAGACGCTTTGTCAAGAACTTTTCGAAAATAGCACGACCGCTGAGTGCATTGATGGAGGCCGATAGAAAATTTGACTTTGATGATAATTGTCGCAACGCATTCATGATTTTGAAGAACGCACTGACGACCGCGCCCGTGTTGATCGCACCAGATTGGAAACTTCCCTTTGAATTAATGTGCGATGCAAGCGGGTATGCGATGGGAGCAGTGCTAGCGCAGAAAAGAAAAACAATACTGCATCCCATCGCATATGCAAGTAAGACTTTAAACCCTGCTCAAACTAACTACACCACCACAGAAAAAAAGTTGCTTATGGTAATATTTGTGTTGGAGAAATTCAGAGCATATTTGCTGGGAGTAAAAGTACTCATCCATACTAACCACTCGGCGATAAAATATCTGATAACAAAGAAGGATGCGAAGCTGAGATTGATCAGATGGGTTCTCCTTCTCCAGGAATTCGATATGGAAATAATTGATCGCAAGGGGATGGAGAACCACGTTGTGGACCATTTATTTAGATTAGAAAATTCTGAGGTCGATCGCAATCAATCAGACGTGAGCGCAGTGTTCCCAGATGAGCAGCTATTTCAGATTGAAGAATTGCCATGGTACACAGACGTGGTAAATTATCTAGTTTGCGAGCAATTTCCCGAAGATTATACCGACTACCAAAAGAGGAGGCTCAAACATAAATGTAGATCATATTATTTGGATGAGCCAAATCTGTATAAAAGAGGGTCAGACCAGATTCTGCGACTGTGCATACCAAATGCTGCTCAACAATGCATATTATCGCAATGCCATGATTCACCATATGACGGGCACTTTGGAGGCCAATGCACCGCAGCGAAGGTATTAAAAAGTGGGTACTATTGGCCTACACTATTTAAGGATGCAAGAGACTACATCATGAAGTGTGACCAGTGCCAACGCACGGGTAATATTTCATGGAAACATGCGATGCCCATGAACATTATATTAGAATTGGAGTTGTTCGACGTCTGGAGCATTGATATCATGGGACCATTCCCACCTTCGAATGGTCACAAGTATATTCTGTTAGTCGTCGACTACATGCCAAGTGGGTAGAGGCAGTAGTATTCGCTTGCAGCGATGCAACAGTACTCTCCAAATTCCTGAAGAAAAATATTTTCACTCGTTTTGGCACTCCACGTGCCATAAAAAGTGACGAAGGCTCCCACTTTGTTAATTACCTCATAAAAAATCTACTGCTCAAATATAATATCCTCTACAAAATGGCCACTGCATACCATCCATAGACGAATGGTCAGGCTGAAGTGTCCAACTGAGAAATTAAGTTGATATTGGAGAAGGTGGTAAAGCCTTCACGAAAAGATTGGGCAACCAAGTTGAACGATGCGCTTAAGCATACCGAACTGCCTACAAAACACCGATAGACATGTCTCCGTATGCGTTGGTGTTTGGTAAAGCATGTCCTTTACCACTGGAGCTGGAGAACAGAGCGCTGTGAGCGGTGAAGAAGCTTAATTTTGACTTAAAAGCAACAGGGGAAGCAAGAAAACTACAACTGGTCAAGCTTGATGAGTGGAGAATGCAAGCTTATGAAAATGCCAAAATTGACAAAGAACGAGTAAAACGTTGGCATGACAACCGGCTATGCGGCAAAAATCTCCACGTCGAAAATAAGGTCTTACTTTTCAATTCACGATTACGGCACTTTCCCGACAAATTAAAGTCGCGCTGGTCTGGACCCTTTATAATTAAAGAAATATTCCCGCATGGTGCAGTTGAGCTGATCAATGAGCAAGGGACCCGTACATTCAAGGTTAATGGGTGAAGAGTCAAAGCATATTGCGGGAGTGATTTTCATCAAGAAAAGACATCTGTAGACCTGAGAAATCCGGAATGAAGGAAAATGGAGTGGCCCCTACGCTGGCATGTGACAGAAAATCATCTGGGGCGCAAGTCTTTTGGAGTATCCTTTTTCTTACTTATGATTCATGAACTCTCGCTACTATGATGTTAGTTCTATTATCGTTTATCTATCTTCATTTTACTTCTATTATAAAAAAAAAAAGAAAAAAAGAAAATTTTCGTTAACTTCATTTTTTTTATTATTTGACCCTCTCAATGTTTTCTTTGGAAACGATCGAAGTAAACGATTGCGGAGGTGCTACACGAAGACACAACTACTTTATTTCGTCACCGCAATCCAAAGAAAGTAGATCGCTGCAAAGCAAGATGCATCAACAAATAATATGGGCGACAACACAAATTTGGGGGTTGTATCTTTCCTTGACTTTATCCAAATTTCTTTATCGCATTGCATTTTAATTTTGAAAATTTTATCACCGCATCCTCTTTGGTTACCACAATCATTTAACATTGATCAATTTAGTAAGTCACCGCATGATTTCTCTTTGCCAATTATGATTTCAATGATGAAACGCATGCTTCTATTTTTTCATATACACTAGAGTCAACTTAATTTTAGGACAGACACCTCATGAAACATTTCTAGAAGTTAGTGGTCTGCTAGCTTTCTTTCAAACTGACCCTTTACGAAACTTCCTAAGAACATCGCATGACTTCTTTCAATCTATTGGCAATGAGGACATTGCCACATTTTAAATTTGGGGGTACAGTATTTATTTTCGACCTTTCTATTGTTAGCCTTTTAAAGAAAATCATAACGTTGCGACCGGATCTCACTCGTAGTTGGATGTCCGCATGACACACATGAGGGTAAGCCAAAACGAAGGTAGGAATCGTGATCAACGCATAAAAAATGACCGCAACTCCGCTGCCAAATGGGCATGAGTTTAGTCTGAGAAAGAACACCTTGCTCGTAGTTGGATGTCTACATGACACACGTGGGGGCAAGCCAAAACGAAGGTAGGAATCGTGATCAACGCATAAAAAATGACTGCAACTCTGCTGCTAAATGGGCATGAGTTTAGTCTGAGAAAGAGCACCTTGCTCGTAGTTGGATGTCTGCATGACACACGTGGGGGCGAGCCAAAACGAAGGCGAGGCACTTGGATCAGCGCAAGGTTAGAGAGAAAAAAATAATAATGTAACGACCCGACCCCCTAGGACTTAGGTAAGGTCGTTACTAAAATAAATGCATGCAAAGAATTTAAAACAACGCTCAGTTATTTGAAATAAATGCTAATTAAAACAAGAGAAGTTCAAAAGATATTTATTAAATGCAACAACAATAATAGGGTACCCATAAATCATAAAGGTTAATAAATACATATGAAAAACAATTCTTAATAATAAGTTTCAAACATCAAAACTAAACATTAAGAGAAACATGAAAAGAACTCTAAATCTCATGATGTGGAAGCGTAAAAACTAGTCCCAGTGGCACGATCACGAGTCCCGCTATGCCATCACTGGTGCATCTCTACCCCTTACCTGAAACATCAACATAAGAAAGAATGAGTATAAAATACTCAGTAAGTAACCCCACTACTGGGGTCAGGCTAGGCATCTATGTCCTCTAGATGCCTACCCCTAGTGGAACATATAAATTATTCTTGTCCTCATGGAACACATATATACATGAAAAACTTATTTCTATCCTAAGGTAATTGAATATGCCCACTACCTCAAATAAGTTCCGTAGGACCCACAACCTTTGGTGAATCCCGAAGGAAACACAATCTCTTACATATGCATGGTTATGCATACACCTCTTTCATATACACATAACCCACTTAATGTGTACCTCTTTCGTACACATAGTTACGTATACACCTCTTTCGTATACACATAACCCATTGACGGTGTACCTCTTTCGTACACCTCTTTCGTATACACCTAACCTACTAAGTATGTACCTCTTTCGTACATCTAATTATGTATAACCTCTTTCATATATACATAATCCACTGAGTATGTACCTCTTTCGTACACCCAAGATCCTCTATATAAATGTAGGGATGTGTACCTCTTTCGTACACATGGTTAGGCATAGACCTCTTTCATATACACATAACCCACTGAGTATGTACCTCTTTCGTACACCCCAGATCCTCTCTATAAATGTAGGGATGTGTACCTCTTTCGTACACATGGTTAGGCATACACCTCTTTCGTATACACATAACCCACTGAGTATGTACCTCTTTCGTACACCCCAGTACCCTCTAGGTATGTATCACTTTCATACACACCAGCCCTAGTACATCTCTTTCATGTACTAGGTCCTTGGACGTGTATTACTTTCATGCAATCACATAGTCTGGAAAGGAAAAAAAATGGCATCTAACTTTCTATTACATGTAACATTCACCTAATCATGAATCCTCTAAAATCTCCTCATCAAGGTCATGTTCATTAACCTCAACATATGTAATTAATCTAGTGTTAATGGATCTGCTCTAGTACATCCCTTTCATGCACTAAACTATGTAAACAATCAAGTATTTTAGATTTCATAATATATAGTACGGTCTACACATTCTCATAATAAATCGCATAACTATGTGAATCAGCAAATGTTGAATCCTCATCTAACTTTAAGACTTTCTAGTAGGAGTACTACTTAACTTACATTTAAAGGTCATGCTCAATCATTACTTTAATATAACTCATAAGATTCTAAATCATGATCATACATTAACATGTTTCAAACATATTATCACATGCTCATATATCTCTTCTAAACAGTCCATTCAATCTCAGAACAATCAAAATTATCCTTGTAAACAGTCTTAAAATCCTCAAAATAAATCGTAAATTTATCACTCGGTATAAAGGCGGTTCCAGTAGTAAGATTACTTACCTTTACTCGCAAACTCTAGAAACTAGAAAGCTCAACCTCTTCCTTGTCCAACGAAACCGAAAGCCCACAGGCTCAAAACTAAATCACCCAAAACAAAGACACCAAGACACCTCAAGATCCAAACCTAACACCCAACACCATGGCAAAATATTTTAGGCCGCAGTCCATGGTTCAGTCAAACTTAAATAGAGAAATTCATAAACATACAACATGCTTAACAACCCACATAAGTTTAGAGCCTTACTCTTGACCAAGATTTGTCGACTACCCCTTTACTCGGCTGGACGACAACTTCAGCAACCTAAAATTTTGCCTACATCCAAAACATCACGTGTACCAACAACTCAAGGCCAAACTATAGTGACTGCTCAAAATCCTCAAGGAATCCAATTAAAACAATTTACACTTAATCCAAGATTCCGACAAAGACCAAAGCGGACCCGACGCGGCAGGGACAACGGCGACCGACAGTGGTGAGACTGGGGTGGCGGACGCGTGGCTGGAGGGAATTTGGCGAGCGGCCCGACTGGACGGAGGCTCACGACAGCGGCTAGAGAGCTTCTGGTTGCTCATGGACAGAATGAACGGCTGAAAGGGACGACGCGACGGTGAGCAGCGTAGTCTGACTGGCAGGATCTAGTCGGTCAAAACCCATGAATGGCAAGCAACGCAGTTGGAGGGAGGTCGATGGCTGGGCGACTGGTGGCATGCGGGGGCTAGATCCAGTGGTGCAACCGGTTGAAAGCGGACATGCGGCGCTTCGAGGTCAACGAACGGTGGTCGGCTGGAGGTGCACGACGACTAGTGGCGGTTGGGTGTGCAGCAAGGAAGAAGAAAACGGAGGGGGTCTTGGTTACAAAGGAGAGGGGTGAGGGAGAGATTTATTATTTTTTTTAAAGAAAAATGAAAAATAAAATAAAATAAAATTTTAATTGATTTTACTTTACTTTAGTTCATTTTATTTTTTATTCATTCCTTCTAGACATAACATATTAAATCCTTTCCTCTTCAAAACAAAATTCCAAAATTAAAAGTCAAATCCCCATTTACATTAAATCTCAATAATCAAAATTGAACTTCCAAAAAATTCCAAAAATGTCCTTAATTAATATAAATTACTGAAATTATATTACTAATAAAATTTGGGGTGTTTCAAATAATGTCTAAAATAAGCAAGGATAAAAAAAATCATTTAACACCCCAGTGAAAAAGTTTTGTTGAAAAAAATCATGCGATGTCCTGGAATTTAGTAAAGTCTTTTTGAAGTTTAAATTTGCGGTCCCTAAATTTTAGAAATATTTTAAGAAGAGACCTGAATAAGAATTAAGGAAATTTTGGTGTAGAGGATTTGAATAAGGCATCCTTGAAAAATCTAGGAAAAGATATTGTGGTCAACTTTTTAAAGCTTGCTTGAGGAAAAGTATTGTTTAAATTTAGTGGTGTGATAACGGGTAGAAATGCACATTATTACAGTGCTAAGTTAGTAAACAATGCAGGTTTACGTTGATAAAATATATAAGATTGCATCCAAAAAGGATTAAGTTCACAACATTGCGGTCGCATGCGTCCATCACATTAAAACAGTTAACTTGTGTATTTTTGTGCAGAATATGCATTGACGCAAGGCAGAAAATGTGATCTAAAGAAATCAACAGCTGAGCGCAGCAAAAGATTGCATTACCGCAAGTCAATGAGGTGATTTGCGCTCGTAAATATTTGCCCAAGAAGGTTGCTGCATAGAGCCGGCACAACTTGGTGGGCACATCTGGTTGAAAAGCCTCATAAATCAAGATGGGACAGAAAGCTATTGACGGTCGATTTCGAATTAAGTTGACAAGTCACTAACGAACTACTGTAGCAAGTGCACTCAACTTTTCGGTGACAAATATTTGGCGCATCAGACAGAAAATTAATGCCATCCCATCAGTACAATCATAAGAGAGAATAAGCCTTTCACCCCGAAGCTCTATAAATACCGAAGGCAACCTTCAGTGAAGGGGTTCGTCCAGTTCGACAGTTAGATAATTTTCTCCATAGTTAGAAGTAGCCTTGTTCTTAGTTTTTATTTTATTTAGAAGGTGGAAGTGAGAGAAGTGAGATTGTACCGAGAGATCGTTCCGGTGAACTTGGAACAGTGCTGAAAGTGTCAAGATCAGAGAGAGGGCCAACTCCTGCGAAAGCAGGAACATCTTTTGAGTAGAATAACAGTGTAAAAGCCTTGGGAAGCAAGGAATTGCTACGAGGCTCTCTATCTTTATCTTCCATTGCCATTTTGTACTCTGAACTTATCTATAAAAATGGAATTCACATCTTTATATTTGTTCACTCTCTGTACATTATGCATGAGTAGATAAATCTGTCGAATGGGTTGAGAAGCACTTAGCTAGCATAATTGGGGATCTTCACTCTATGCGATTATCTTGTATTATGTATGCGTCATTCATCCATTAGAGATACTCAGGGGGGTAGTCTAAGGATAGAATCTAGGCTTGAAAAAGTCAGGTTAGAATCTAGGCTCGAGAGAGTCAGATTAGAAATGCATAATCAAGAGATAGGAGCTTAGGAATAAGCGCTGTTTGCTATTAACGCATCGCATGCATCCTAGAGATAGGTTATGATTGTATGCGGTCATCTTGTCTTTGAGTGCATCTTGGATCATCGCATAGGCAAGAAGTAGAGACTTAGGATTAAGCTCTATAGACATTATCGCATTCATCGCATGCATCGTAGAATTACGAGCTACCGCATTTGCATTCGGAAATGATTTGTTGTCGCATGAGTGTAGCATAATCGCATAGTGTGAATGCATCCTCGGAAAATGCTAGCTAAAGACCTTCTCAACCTGTTCCTCCATATACTAGTGTATCTGTCGCATAATCAATCTTTTATCAAATCCGCCGCATACTCTTTACATTTCAAACAACAAACCAACCAACCATTAATTTATTTGTTACCGCAAAGCAATCTTAAAAATTATCACTGCATATTGTTTTCCTTAGTCCCTGAGTTCGACCCTGAACTTGCCAGGAAACTCAATAGGATTTATACTTGGATTCTACTAAGAAAACTTGTTGTACAACACATTTCCATCACCGCAATTCCTTTCATTATTTCACCGCATAAAATAACGCATCAATGTGCCGAATAATTGTCACCGAAAAGTTGAGTGTACTTGCTACTGTAGGTCGTTAACGGCTTGTCAACTTAATTTGGAATCGACCGTCATCATCTTTTTTTCCCATCATGATTTATTAGGCTTTCACCCAGATGCGCCCACCTTGATGCGTCGACTCTTTGTGGCCACCTTCTTGAGAAGATATTCACGAGCACAAATGATCGCATAGCCTTTCGTCGTAATCTCTTAATGTGGTCAGACGTTAATTTCTTCGGATCGCACTTCTGCCTTGCGTCAATGCATTTTCTGCACAAAAATACATAAGTTATCTGTTTTAATGCGATGGACGCATGCGATCGCAATGTTATGAACTTAATGCTTTTAGATGCAATACTATATATTTTTACCATCGCAATCCTGCATTATTTTATAATTTTGCGCTGTAATAACTTGCATTCACCCCCAAATTTAAACAATGCTTGTCCTCAGCATAAACTAAATATTTTCTTTAGAAAGTTGACCGCCTTCTCTTTCCTAGATTTCTCAAGATGCCTTATTCAAATCCTATGTACCAAAATCTCCTTAATTTTTATCCAGGCCTCTTAAAATATTTCTAAAATTTAGAGACTGCAAGTTTAACTTTCAAAAAGACTTTACTAGATTCCAGGGCATCGCGTGATTTATTTCATAAAAAAAACTTTTCCAACTGGGGTCTTTCCAAATAATTTTTATCCTTGCGTATTTTATACACATATATATATATTTATATGTAATATTATATATAGATATATATATATTTATATAATTGTATATGTATATGTATATATATGTATATGTATATGTATATATATATGTATATATATATGTATATATATATGTATATGTATATATATTCTATGACCTTGCGTTGATCCAAGTGCTTAGCCTTCGTTTTGGCTTGCCCACGTGTGTCATGCAGACATCCAACTACGAGCAAGGCGCTCTTTCTCAGTCTAAAACTCATGCCCGTTTGGCAGCGAGTTGCGATCATTTATTTATGTGTTGATCACGATTCCTACCTTCGTTTTGGCTTGTCCCCACGTGTGTCATGCGGACATCCAACTACGAGTAGGATCTGATCGCAACATTATGATTTTTTTTAACCTAAAAATAGCAAGGTTGAAAATGAATACCGCACCCCCAAATTTAAAATGCAGCAATGTCCCCATTGCTGAAAGATTGAAAGAAGTCATGCGATGCTCTTAGGAAGTTTCGTGGAAAGTCAGTTTGAAAGAAAGCTAGCAGACCACTAACTTCTAGAAATATTTCATGAGTTGACTGTCCTAAAATTAAGTTGACTCTAGTATATACAAAAAAAATAGAAGCATGCGTTTCATCATTGAAATCATAATTGGCAAGGAGAAATAATGCGGTGACTTACTAAATTAATCAATGTTAAATGATTGTGCTGACTAAAAAGGATGCGATAATAAAATGATCAAAGTTAAAATGCGATGCGATAGTGCAAAATTTGGAATAAATAAAGTCAAGGAAAGATACAACCCCCAAATTTGCACTGTTGTCCGCATTATGTGTGAACGCATCCTTCTTTGCGTCGAACTGTTATCTTCAATTGCAGTGATGGAATAAGCTAGTTACGTCTTTCGTGTAGCGACTCTGCAATTGTTCACCTCGATCATTTGCAAAGAAAACATTGAGAGGGTCAAATAAAAAACAAAGTTAACAAAATCGTTTACCACGATCGTATTCTCTCTGTTTTTTTTAATGCAAAGACAAATATACGATAACAAATAAATGCAAAGTAATGAAAGTTCATGAAGCATTGATAAAAAAAGGATATTCCAAAAGGATTGCATCCCTGATGAATTTGAGTCGCTTAGCAATGTAGGGACTACTTATTTCAATCTGTGCTTTTTACGTCCACGGTGGCTTTCTCTTCTTTTCTTGGTCTTCTGGGATCTTGATTGCTGATGCATTATTTTATGCGATGAAATAATGGTAAGGATTGCGTTGGTGGAAAATGCGTTTTGCAAACGAGTTTTCTCAGCAGGACCGAAGTATAAATCCTACTGAGTTTCCTGGTAAGACCAGGGTCTAACTCAGGGACTAAGGAAAATAATATGCGGTGGAATTTATAGATCACTTTGCGGTAAGAAATAAATCAATGGTTTGGTTGGTTTGTTGTTTACACTTTAAAAAGTATGCGGCAAATTTGAGAAAAGAGTGATTATGCGACAAATGCACTGAGTATGCGGAGGAACAGGTTGAGAAGGCCTTTAGCTAGCGTTGCCCGAGAATGCATTCAAACTATGCGATCATGCTACACTTATAAGACAACAAATCATTTTCCAATGCAAATGCGGTGGCTCCTAATTTTAGGACACATGCGATGAATGCAATAGTGTCTATAGAGCTTATTCCTAAGTCTCTATTTCTTGCCTATGCGATGATGCAAGATGCACACAAGGACAAGGTGACCGTATACAATCATAACCTATCTCTAGGGTGCATGCAATGCGTTAATAGCAAATAGAGCTTATTCCTAAGCTTCTATCTCTTGATTATACGGTTCTAATCTGACTCTCCCGAACCTAGATTCTAATCTGACTTTTCCAAGCCTAGATTCTATCCTTATACTACCCTCCTGAGTATCTCTAATGGACGAATGACGCATACATAATACAAGATAATCGCATAGAATGAAGATCCCAGGTTATGCTAGCCAAGTGCTTCTCAACCCATTCGATAGATTTAGCTACTCATACGTAATGTACAGAGAGTGAACAGATATAAAGATGGAATTTCCATTTCTATAAATAAGTTCGGAGTACAAAATGACAATGGAAAATAAGGGTGGTAACAATTCCTTTCTTCCCAAGGCTTTTACACCTTTATCTCTATTATGCTTAATAGATGTTCTTACTCCCGCAAGAGTTGGTCCTCTCTTTGGTTTCGATGCTTCTGGCACTCTTCCATGTTCACTGGAACGATCTCTCGGTATAATCTCCCTTCAATCGCCTCCGCCTTCTAAGTAAAAGAAAAATATGAACAAGGCTACTTCTATCTATATGGAAAATTATCTAACTGAATGAACACCTTCTCTGAAGGTGGCCTTCGGTATTTATAGAGCTTTAGGGTGAAAGGCTTCTTCTCTCTTATGATTGCACTAATGGGATGACATTAATTCTCTATATCATGTGCCGAATATTTGTCACCGAAAAGTTAAGTGTACTTGTCAGTAGGTCGTTAACGCTTTTCACCCAGATGTGCCCACCATGATGCGTCAAGTCTATGTGGCAACCTTTTTTAGTAGATATTTTCGAGCGCAAATGATCGCATATCCTTGTGTCAACGCAATATCTTAATGCATTCGGACGTTAATTTCTTTGGATTGCATTTTCACCTTGTGTCGATGCATTTTCTGCACAAAAATACATAAGTTAGTTGTTTTAATGCGATAGACACATACGACTGCAATATTGTGAACTTAATGTTTTTGAATGCAATATTGTATGTCTTTATCATCGCAATCCTGAATTGTTTTATAACTTTGCGCTGTAATAACGTGCATTTCTACTCGTTATTAATTACCTTAATCCAGAGCTTTTCCCCGTTAATGTTCATCATGATCTCCCCCTTGTGCACATCAATTTGAGCACGACTGGTCGAAAGGAATGATCGCCCCAATATGATGGGCACATCTTTGTTTGCTTTATAGTCCAGAATGATGAAGTCTGCTGGCAGGATGAATTTGTCAATTGAGATTGCGACATCTTTCAACTCTCCCTCGGGATGTATTCGGGATCCATCCATAAGTAGAAGAGTCTCCATCGTGGGCGTGAGTTTGCCCATGTTCAATCGTTTGAAGATTGATAACAGCATTACGTTTATAATTGCCCAAGATCACATAGTGCTTGACCAATGTAGACCCCTTCAATTGAACATGGTATCATAAAGCTTCCTGGGTTGCACATTTTTTGTGGGATCATAGCATTTTGCGTTACTGCCTTTGTAGCAATCATATCTTCATCATTTTGTTTCTTCTTCAATCTCTGTGGGAATGGTGGTAGCTGAACTTCTTCTATCTCGTGTTCTAGAGACTTGAAGGTGGATGCAACTTCTGGGTTCATCTTCTCGAGCTCTCCTGAATCATATATCAACGGGTCCTTGTTTGTCACCGCATTCAAGTTGGTCGTGATAGGTTCCTCCCCTTTTTCCGCTGTCATTTTCTCACTTAGCAAAGAGACTGCTAAGCATTTTTCCTTTCCTATACCCCCAGAGTTGTGAGGGAGCTCAGTTGAGCTCGGCAACGCTTCTTGCGGTCTATTTTTGAGTTCGTCCGCGATCTGTCCTAGCGGAACTTCAAGGTTTCGGATGGACGATGCTTGATTCTAAAGCACTGATTCATTCTTCTCAATATACCGCTTCAGCAAGCTCTCTAAGGATGAAGATTGTGGTGCATGCAAACTGCAGGCTTGGTTATGCTTCTGACCGTTTGTTCACGGGAAAAATCCTGGTGGCCCTTCCTTTTGTGCCACTGGTTGAAAGCTTTGTTGTTGATTTTTTCACTCGAAATTGGGGTGGTTTCTCCACCCGGGGTTGTACGTATCAGAATAAGGGTTTCTCTTTATGAAGCATACTGACTGCGGATTTCCTGGGCATTCTTCCATCGGATGTGCTTCTCCACAGATAACAAAACTTGTGGTCGTTTCAGCAATTGCGTTGACTTGCCCTTTTTGCGTTCCCGTGCTATTAATTGTGATGCCTTGTATCAAACTCATCATCGCAGTCATTTGGTTCTGAATGGATGCGATGGCCTCGTTGTTCGCGTCACTGTCTTTAATTCTTAATCTTTGATCGCTTTCTCTCCAGTCCTCGTGATTTTTTGAAATGCGATCAAGTATATTTTCGCCTCATCGTAAGTTTTATCAAGCAGATCACCAGCTGCAGCCACGCTGGCAACCGTCTGCGATGCAGGGTTCAGTCCTGGGTAGAAGATCTCCATCTGTAAGCAATTTGGTAAGCCGTTATACGGGCAATCTCTTACCAGCCTCTTAAGCCTCGCCCAAGCGTCACTGAGCGATTCGTCAATTTCCTATTCAAAATTCGTGATTAACTTCCTCCTTTTTGCATTCTCCATTGGAGGGAAGTATTTCTTCATGAACTTTTCCATGACTTGTTCCCACGACGTTATCTCCCCTGGTTTGAGAGAATAAGCCCATTTTTATGCTTAATCGCATATGGAAAATGGGAACAACGTTAGTCGAACCACCTTGTTAGAGATATTTGGGAATACAAAAGTGTTGCAGATTTCAATAAAACTTTGGAGATG
Source organism: Benincasa hispida (assembly GCF_009727055.1). NCBI lineage: Eukaryota > Viridiplantae > Streptophyta > Magnoliopsida > Cucurbitales > Cucurbitaceae > Benincasa > Benincasa hispida. The sequence goes on from NC_052351.1 coordinate 55,022,428, forward strand.
GGCGTGCGGATCCTCGCCACACCTTCCACCAAACTGTCCATCCGTTTGAATCATCTGCAACATAACCGGTTTCTTTTCAAACCTCGATCCGTCCAGCGTTGGCCTTATGATTCCTGGGGAGAAATCATATAGGTTGGGCGATGCATAGTCCCAAATGGGTCTATTGCGGTCATTCGCCAAGAGGATGGGATTCGCCATGACATTATTTTCATTTGGTGGTTCATTTCCTGGTTGTTCCACCATGTTATCTTTCCCTTGTTGTTGTTGTTGGTGGCTGTCTCTCAATCTTCGTCAGAACGTTCTTTCAATCTTTGGGTTGTAATTCGCCAGAGATTGAAAGCTGCAAAGAAAAGAAAAAAATTAAAGTTAGCACAATGTATTGCCAAAGTCCCCGGCAACGGTGCCAAAAACTTGATGCGTGTTGTTATGCAGTGAAATAATGGAGTAGAATGCGATGGTGGAATATGCGTTGTGCAAACAAGTTTTCTTAGTAAGACCCAAGTATAAATCCTACTGAGTTGCCTGGTAAGCCCAGGGTCGAACACAGGAACTAAGGAAGACAATATGCGATTGTAATTTTCGGTCACTTTATGGTAACAATTAAATCAATAGTTTGGTTGGTTTGTTGTTTACGGTATATAAAGTATGCGGCGGATTTGAGGAAAAAGTAATTCTACGATAGATACAATGAGTATGCGGAGGAACGGGTTGAGAAGGTCTTTAGCTAGCATTTCCTGAGAATGCATTCATGCTATACTCAAACGACAGGAAACCATTTTCCAATGCAAATGTGATAGCTCCTAATTTTAGGATGCATGCGATGAATGCGATAATGTCTATAGAGCTTATTCCTAAGTCTTTACTTCTTGCCTATGCGATGATGCAAGATGCACACAAGGACAAGGTGACTGCATACAATCATAACCTATCTCTAGGGTGCATGTGATGCGTTAATAGCAATCAGGGCTTATTTCTAAGCTTCTATCTCTTGATTATTCGGTTCTAATCTGACTTTTCCAAGCCTAGATTCTATCCTTAGAGTACCCTCCCGAGTATCTCCAATGGACGAATGATGCATACATAATACAAGATGATTGCATAGAATGAAGATCTCAGGTTATGCTAGCTAAGTGCTTCTCAACCCATTCGATAGATTTAGCTACTCATGCGTAATGTACAGAGAGTGGATAGATATAAAGATGAGATTTCAATTTTTATAAATAAGTTCAGAGTACAAAAATGACAATGGAAAATAAGGGTAGAGAGCCTGGTAGCAATATCTTGCTTCCCAAGGCTTTTACACTGTTATCTCTATTCTGCCCAAATGATGTTCTTGCTTCCACAAGAGTTGGCCCTCTCTCTGATTTCGATGCTCCCCGGCACTCTTCCGAGTTCACCAGGACAATCTCTCGGTGTAATCTCCCTTCACTTGTTTCCGCCTTCTAAGTAAAAGAAAAACTATGAGCAAGGTGATGACTTTAGAATTGATTGTGTACTGTGCATGCATGATAATGTGCTACAAGCTCATGTTTCCATAAACTTGTAACGGTAAATTTGAAAATGATTCTATTTTAGAGCATGTGAACAAATATGAATGGAATGTTATGTGAACCCCGAATCCTAATTTCTCTACTTGAGTATGTTCCCTACTAATACTAGTGTGATGAGTAGGTTGATGTGGAAACTAGTGTGGAATGGTAGAGGAAAAAGTGGAGATTTGAAGAAAAGAGGAAATTTGGAAGTTTAACTTTTGAGAAAATTTGGAAAATTGGCTAAGTATAAATTTTGTGTGTTGATGCGTTGGAAGGGTGGTTGGGGATAAATTTGAGGTCTTGGCATCTGATTGGAAGCTCATGCATTGCTACACAGAAGGAAGACACTTAGCTTGCGATGACACAACATTGTGTTGATGGGGTGAGAAGGAGACACTTGGCCATGCAGCCAAGTAGATGGTGTCAACTCTGGAGAAGGTTTGGACGCCTATAAATAGAGC
>NC_052351.1:55024445-55038168 GCF_009727055.1 Benincasa hispida
GATGGCATGGAACTGAAGGAAAGAAAGATGGAGGTTGATGTGTTGGAAGGCAGCCCATGCGCCGAGCAGCCTCGGCCAGCACCCCTGCCTTGCGTCGAGCAGCCTCGACCAGCGCCCATGCCATGCGTTGAGCAGCCTTGGCAGCACCCCTGCCATGCATCGAGCAGCCGCGGCCAGCGCCCATGCCATGCGTCGAGCAGCCTCGCCAGACACCCTGCCAATGCGTCGAGCAGGCACGCTCATGGCGTTGAGCGCCCTGTCAGTAGGCTAATGCCATGCGTCGAGGTGCCCTGCCATGCAGCCAAAGCGTGCAGCCCATACCGGCCAAAGCACGCCCATGCAGCCGAGCGAGTGAGTGATGGCAGCATAATGCCGCACGCCTATGCACCGAAGCACCCGGCCAAGCATCAAGGCACCCGCGCATAGCCCATGCGGCCAAGCACGCCCAAATGCGTCGAGCAGCCAACGCACCCATGCGTCGAGCGACCAGCCTATGCACGCGCCTATGCGTTGGTGGCACAGCACCAAATGCGCCCATGCCAGCAAGTGTGCGATGCTAACCTAGTGCGCCATGCATTGAGGATAGACGGTTCACCTTCATTTGTGGAATGGTTAGCAATAGCTAAGTTGATTGTGATGGTAGTGATTTGGCTTGCTATGCGTTAATGAATAGGCTATGCGTTGAGTATTTGATTATTGTTGACATCCAACAGTTGGACGCATACAAAAGGATGAGATCAGCAGGAGAACATCATCAAAAACAATGTGTCTTCCTTGAGAGAAAGCCTAAGCTTAAGAATTTGAGGTCTTGGCATCTGATTGGAAGCTCATGCATTGGCTACACAGAAGGAAGACACTTAGCTTGCGATGATCACAAATTGTGTTGATGGGGTGAGAAGGAGACACTTGGCCATGCAGCCAAGTAGATGGTGTCAACTCTGGAGAAGGTTTGGACGCCTATAAATAGAGCAAGAGACTTCATTTTTAGTTCACAATTCAAAAATACCATAAAAAGAGTGGAAAGTTAAGCAAACCTTGCGTTGGGAGCCAAATCCATGCGTTAGTCATAGAGAACGCATTGGATAGTGAGTTCTAAAGATGACGCATCAACTTGGGATGCGAAGTTCTCCCAATTTACTCGTATGTTTGGAGTGATTTCAAAGCACCTGAAATCTCTGAAAGTCTAGTTTTCCGGATAGGGCTGCTGGAAGAAATCTTGAAGGGATCGGGCTGGAAACTGAGAAGAAGAAAGAAGGGTCAGACTGTCGATAAGTTTGGCCAGTCTTGAATATTCTGTGATTCCGGCCAAACCACGTGAATTTATGAGTCAAATTTTAGGGTAAGCTTCCTGAGATATTTTAGAAATATGTTTTTACAAGGAGCATCTCAAAATAAGATATAGAACTATGAGTAATTTGAGCTATAATTTGAATATGAATTCTAGGGGTGAAAAGGGAGCTACTAGAGTGAAAAGCTCCTAAGCATCAAGGTGAGTAGCTAAAACGTTTTGACTAAAACATTTGCTTAAAATTTTTATTACAACGTGTTATAGAAGCATGTTTTAAAGAAGATTATTCTCATGCTAGCTAGTTTTACAAAGTGAATTCCAAGCAAACCGTGAGTTATGTTTTAAACACATGCACGTGTGAAAAATTGTTGAAAAGCGATTTATATGTGTTAAATATAACTCAGCATGCGTTAGTACCTTAAGCCATTTTTTATAAGGTGTTAAACTTTACATGCTTTAAAGAGAGAAAGTCATTTATGACTAGTTTTATTTAAAACGCGAATACCGAGGACATTTTGAGAAGGTATCCGCCCAACTAGATACTGAAGGACATTTGAGAAGGTATTATTGGTACTGAAGGACATTTGAGAGGTACCAAACCAACTAGATACTGAAGAACATTTGAGAAGGTATCTGAACAGTAGTACCTAAGGTATGACGGTACTTAGTATGGCCACGTGCACGTAGGTAGAGACAGAGATTGAGCAAAAGGGTTCTCTCTTGACTAGCAGTTGGTGTTGGGATTGTTTTATCCACAGTAAGGTTATTCCTTCAACTGAGAATGGTTTTTACCGTTTTTTGAATTAAACCAGCTTTTATATGTTTATGCTTGGAAAATACTTACTGTAGCAACAAAGTAACGGTAGAAGCTTTATATTCAGTTTTCAACTCTTTTATGAGATTTGCATGAGAAATCAATTATCTTCTCTTATAAGTCCTCACTGGTGGCAAGCTCACCGTTTGTTCAAATGTTTCTCCCCCCCCCCCCCCCACAGGTAGCGGTCAATCCTCTGAAGATAGCTCTGCATCTGCTCTGCCACTAAAGGAATAAGAGATTTGTAACCCGTCGGTTTAGGTGGTTACTGTTAATATTGTCACATGTTAATTGTTGTTCATATAGGGACTAGGGTTTTGGGTTTTGGGGGACTTGTAAATCTAGTGTTGTAATGACTCTAAATATTTATGTTTCCTAAATTAATAAATTCACTATATATAAGTTATATTTTTGGTATCAAGAGTTTATTCCGGCAGAGTTATTAGGCAGTAATGTCAGCCAAAGGTTGAAAAACTCGTGTAGTACACCCTTCTCTAGGCTAAGCAGGGTGGTCTGGGCCGGGGTGTGACATGTTATGCTGTGTTATTGCTTCATGCATTTTATGCGATACTACTTCTAATATATGTGTTGTTAACTATATGTTTTGTAGTAATGCTATGGGAGCTAATGCATTGTCAACAAGTTTTCTTGGCACTGAAACGCAAGTATAATTCCTCGCAAGTTTTCTCAGACAATAATCCGAAGTCGAAGCACAGGGATTGATTTCGTTAATGTGTTACTTTTTGTGATATAATGCGACCGGTTTTACATTAATAAAGAAGGTTGTTTATACTGAATTTAATTGCGATAAAACATAAATTTGGATAATAAATAAAAGTGCTTAAAAATAATTCCTAAACTATTATGAAAGAGACTTCATTTTTAGTTCACAATTCAAAAATACCATAAAAAGAGTGGGAAAGTTAAGCAAACCTTGCGTTGGAGCCAAATCCATGCGTTAGTCATAGAGAACGCATTGGATAGTGAGTTCTAAAGATGACGCATCAACTTGGGATGCGAAGTTCTCCCAATTTACTCGTATGTTTGGAGTGATTTCAAAGCCACCTGAAATCTCTGAAAGTCTAGTTTTCCGGATAGGGCTGCTGGAAGAAAATCTTGAAGGGATCGGGCTGGAAACTGAGAAGAAGACAGAAGGGTCAGACTGTCGGATAAGTTTGGGCCAGTCTTGAATATTCTGTGATTCCGGCCAAACCACGTGAATTTATGAGCTCAAATTTTAGGGTAAGCTTCCTGAGATATTTTAGAATATGTTTTTACAAGGAAGCATCTCAAAATAAGATATAGAACTATGAGTAATTTGAGCTATAATTTGAATATGAATTCTAGGGGTGAAAAGGGAGCTACTAGAGTGAAAAGCTCCTAAGCAATCAAGGTGAGTAGCTAAAACGTTTTGACTAAAACATTTGCTTAAAATTTTTTATTACAACGTGTTATAGAAAGCATGTTTTAAAGAAGATTATTCTCATGCTAGCTAGTTTTACAAAGTGAATTCCAAGCAAACCGTGAGTTATGTTTTAAACACATGCACGTGTGAAAAATTGTTGAAAAGCGATTTATATGTGTTAAATATACTCAGCATGCGTTAGTACCTTTAAAGCCATTTTTTATAGGTGTTAAACTTTACATGCTTTAAAGAGAGAAAGTCATTTATGACTAGTTTTATTTAAAACGCGATACCGAAGGACATTTTGAGAAGGTATCCGCCCAACTAGATACTGAAGGACATTTGAGAAGGTATCTATTGGTACTGAAGGACATTTGAGAAGGTACCAAACCAACTAGATACTGAAGAACATTTGAGAAGGTATCTGAACAGTAGTACCTAAGGTATGACGGTACTTAGTATGGCCACGTGCACGTAGGTAGAGACAGAGATTGAGCAAAAGGGTTCTCTCTTGACTAGCAGTTGGTGTTGGGATTGTTTTATCCACAGTAAGGGTTATTCTCAACTGAGAAATGGTTTTACCGTTTTATGATTAAAACAGCTTTATATGTTTTATGCTTGGAAAATACTTATACTGTAGCACAAGTACGGTAGAAGCTTATATTTCAGTTCAACTCTTTATTGAGATTTGCATGAGAATCAATTATCTTTCTTAAGTCACTCACTGGGTGCAAGCTCACCCCGTTTTCAAATGTTTTCTCCCCCCCCCCACAGGTAATGGTCAAATCCTCTGAAGATAGCTCTGCATCTGCTCTGCCACTAAAGGAATAAGAGATTTGTAACCCGTCGGTTTAGGTGGTTACTGTTAATATTGTACACATGTTATTGTTGTTCATATAGGGACTAGGGTTTTTGGGTTTTGGGACTTGTGAATCTAGTGTTGTAACTGTCTCTTATACACATCTAGATGTGTATAAGAGACAGGTTAATATTGTACACATGTTATTGTTGTTCATATAGGGACTAGGGTTTTTGGGTTTTGGGGACTTGTAAATCTAGTGTTGTAATGACTCTAAATATTTATGTTTCTAAATTAATAAATTCCACTATATATAAGTTATATTTTGGTATCAGAGTTATTCCGCAAGAGTTATTAGGCAGTAAGTGTCAGCCAAAGGGTTGATAACTGTTGTAGTCACACCCTTCTCTAGGCTAAGAGGGTGGTCTGGGGCGGGGTGTGACATGTTATGCTGTGTTATTGCTCATGCATACTTTATGCGATACTACTTCTAAATATATGTGTTGTTAACTATATGTTTGTAGTATGCTATGGAGTAATGCGTTGTCACAAGTTTTCTTGCACTGAAACCAAGTATAATTCCAACGCAAGTTTCTCAGAATAATCCGAGGTCGAACACAGGGATTGATTTCGTTAATGTGTTACTTTTGTGATATATGCGACCGGTTTTTACAATTAATAAAGAATGGTTGTTTATACATGAATTTAAATTGCGATAAACATAAATTTGCGATAATAAAATAAAAGTGCATTAAAAAATAATTCCTAAACTATTATGATACAAGATACAAGATACAAGATACATGATACATGATACTGAGTTCGAGACTGAATGTGAAGTTATTCAAAGGATCGTGGTATGCGATGGAAAGTCTTTATGGATGAATCAGAAATAGAAAGAATAACTAGTAAAAACATCGCAAGTTCATTAATTGCGTTAAAGATGTAATTAAGGTTCCGCGTTCTCATATCTCTATGGTGAAATAGGGATGAACGTGATGAACGCAAGGTTGCTTCCATCTCTGGAAGTACTTCTCGCTTTAGTTAATGCATTCTTCCAACCCTCTCTCAATAGGCGGAATAGTATCTTCACTTCTGCTCTCACAGGTGAAGATGCCGTCTAGCATGCTTTAGTTAAACATAATTATTTCCTTAACACAGATTAATTTACTCGCTTAATTCTTACTAATTACCCAAGGAATTAAGAAAACATCATGGAGAAAGTGAATCATGGATGAATGGAAATAGACAGAAAGATGATAATGGGAGTGATCATAACAATTAATACTAAGATTAAGCGTTTGATACATGGTGTGAATGATAGAGTAAAGAAGATGAGTACAAGTGATGAAAAAGAGATAGAAACAAATATAGAAGAGTGTCAACGTCTTGACAAAAATCTGGACGGAGGTTTTGCTTGCCGACGTGTGGAATGGATGAAGAGAAGAGCTTCCCTCTCAGGCTTGCTCGTTTGGTAGAAGTGACCTTCGTATAAAGCTTCAACGGCGGGGATTGAAAGGATTCTTTACCCAGGGACTCACTGTTGCGCTTGAGAAGTGATGTGTTCTAAATAAGCATGTGAATAGTGATGAGTGATGAATCATACAAGCTCATGTCGCCATAAACTTGATGACTTGGGATGAAAAATGGAATGTAGATGATGTGTTATGATTATTCAAACTTTATGCTGTACTACTCTTAGATGTATGCGTTATTACTAGAATGCTTGTAGTATGCTATGCGTTGTCACAAGTTTCCTTGCGCTGAAACCAAGTATAATTCCAACGCAAGTTTCTCGATGTGATCCAAGGTCGAACACAGGGATTGTTTTAGGTTAATGCGTTACGTTCGTGATATATGCGACCGGGGGTTTTTCAATTAATAAAAAGTGTGTGTGTACAGATATCTAAAGTGCGGTAAAGTAAAATTGTGCAAATAAAGTAAAGTTGCGATAATAAAGTAAAGTGCAATAAAAGTAAACCTAAGCTATTATGATACAAGATACAGGATACATGATACATGATACCGAGTTTGCGACTGACTGTGAAGATTATACAAAGGATCTTGTTATGCGGTGGCAAGGCCTTATGTAAGAAGCAGAAATAGAAAGGATAATTATTATAAACATCGCAAGTTCCTTAATTCCGTTAAAGATATAACTAAGGTTCCGCTTTCCCTTGGCGAACACTTCTCGGTGATCGGCCGTGTTCCCACATCTCTGTGGTGAAATAGGGATGAACGTAATGAACGCAAGGTTGCTTCCATCTCTGGAAGTACTTCTTGCTTTAGTTAACGCATTCTTCTAACCTTCTCTCGACAGGCAGAATGGCATCTTCACTTCTGCTCTCACAGGTGAAGATGTCATCAAGCATGCTTTAGCGAAACATATTTATTTCTTTAGCACAGATTAAATTACTTGTTAGATTCATGCTAATTACCAAGGGATTAAGAAAACATCGTGGAGAAAGCAATTCATGGAGGAACGGAAATAGACAGAAAGATGGAGATGAAAATGATCATGAGATTCAATACTAATATTTAGCGTCTGATACATGGTGTGACTGATAAAGATTTAGAAGATGAATACAACTGATGGAAAGAGATGGAAACAAATACAGAAGAGTGCCAATGTCTTGACATAGATCTGGACAGTGGATTTTCTTGCCAGTGTATGGAATGAATGGAAGGAAGAGCTTCCCTTTCAGGCTTGCTCGTCCTGTAGGAGTGACCTTGGTACAGAGCTTCACGGCGGGGATTGAAAGGATTTCCCCTGAGACTCACCTCTCCGCCTTGTCTCTTAAATCTTCCCGGATATTTATTGTTAAGGAAATTACGGAAATGGTGGAATGAATATTCCTTCTATTATGCAATCAATCAGGTCAGAAATGCACAACGGTCAGTTGTTCACGNCTCACCTCTCGGCCTTTTCTCTTAACTCTTCCCGAATCATCTCCGATCAGCACTCAGACCAGTCTCTCTCTCAATATATAAGTATCAAAATAGCCCCACATCAAGTATATCTTGCAATGGAAACATAGGCTATTTATAGGCTCAGCTTTGACTCTCTGCAGTGTGGACCCCACTTTATTGTTAAGGAAATTACGGAAATGGTGGAATGAATATTCCTTCTATTATGCAATCAATCAGGTCAGAAATGCACAACGGTCAGTTGTTCACGTGTCTGAATCCTCCGCAATTACGTTGCTCATTTGCATCTTCGATCATGTGTCCGTATGCGGTGAAGTTAAGCTCTGGATTGACTGACGCATGCGCCGTCATTGTGTTGATCGTCTCTTTATTATTGATTGACGAGCGTAATGCGACGAGGATGCGTTAATCAGTTTCTCTTTGAGCCTTGAACACAAGCGGTGACTTGATTTCCTGCAAAACAGAATTGAAATATCCTTTTATACCATCGCAATGGTGTTAGTGGGTGTATTGGCGACAATTCATAATTATTGCATTTCTTAGCCAATTTCCATACATTCGACACAACTTATCCTTCTTTTAGCCGCAATATCTAAATAAAACAGCATAAATAAAGCTCAATTCCTATCCTAAATTTTTGCGTTGATTAGTTGCTCTGAATGCTCCACTTACGCACATTACTTGACAACGCAACTTCCTTCTATCCTTGCTAATTCCTAAAAAAGCCCTACTTTATTCTTCTATACAACAAATTTCTGCTCAAAATTTCCTTTCTAGTTTTAAAAAGAATGTTTACCTCTTCTTGTCAAAACAACTTGATGCATCTGTATGCGGTGGTCAAATCTTGCGTCATTTATTTAGAGACTGTTGATCATGGTTACACCCTTCGTTTTGGCTTGTTCCCACGGGTGTCATGCGAACATCCAACCACGGTTGTGTGCCAATCTCAACTTTAACTCTTGATTTTCAAAGGAGTTGTCTCTTGCATTCTTTTATTTTTCTTTTATTCATTTTTTTCTTCTTTTCATAATGCGTCGTTCTTGGAAACCCACCTTTTTTTTGTCTTGCTCCCACGGGTGTCATGCGAATATCTAACTACGAGCAGGTTCCTTTCACAACAAACTCTTATCAGGTTGGGATTGTTTTTGAGGTTTTCCCTTGCGCTGACATTGGAGTTTTGTATGAAATTGTTTTCTAAAATTATTTTTTAGATAGAAAATGAACGCATTTTCTTAAAGACCACATAATCTTGATCTCATCTGCTCAGACCTTCCCCACCCCCAAATTTAGAGATGCGCAAGGTCCTCATTGCGTTGTTTGGTCAGAATAGACAAACACTTAGAAAAAATTTCAAAAAAAAGGTTTGAGTAGAATCTTGAAGGATAAAAGGTAAAGTAATGCTATAGCTAAGAATTAACTAAGTGTTAGTTAGAAATTACAAAGTGTGGGAAATGTTACTAAGTGTATGCACATAATACATCATGGCAGCGCAATAAAGAATGCAAAAATAAAAGATCAAGAATATCGCAAAAATTGACAAAGGATGATAACGAAGAGGCTAAGGCATATAGAAAGAATTGCTAGTCAGTTGTATTGAATATTAACTAAGTATACAATTAATTACAAATATTGCAATACCAAAACTATTGCCTGTACAAAGAATCAAAGAATTTAGATAAACATAGAGAAATAATGAATTGAAGTAGAATGGCCGTAATAAAAAAATGTAAAGATTATTGACGAGCAGGAGGTTCCACAGGAGGGTTTTGATGTGGTACGGTAGTTTCTTCAAAGATCAGAGGCTACTGAAGATGCGGAGGCACCATGGGACCATGAAGGTACGCTGTCAAAAAATTGAAGTACTCATGGTTGTGCTCCACTAGCTGTCTTTGATGCAGGTTGATGGTATAAGTGTTACGCTGAATATTAATCATCACCTGCCTTGTCATGGCAGCACTGCATTGTAAATCTTCGACTCGCTCGATTACCGCATCAATTCTCTAGCCGAAGAAGGCTTGTTGCTGGGAGAAGAGTTCCTGCTGTTGGGAGAAGAGTTGTTGTTGGTGGGCAAGAAGGGACCGCATATCCACTAACTCAGCAGCTAAGGAGGCGATAGTGGGTTGTGCCTGCGATGTCTCTGTCTCTTATACACATCTAGATGTGTATAAGAGACAGGTTGTTCACGTGTCTGAATCCTCCGCAATTACGTTGCTCATTTGCATCTTCGATCATGTGTCCGTATGCGGTGAAGTTAAGCTCTGGATTGACTGACGCATGCGCCGTCATTGTGTTGATCGTCTCTTTATTATTGATTGACGAGCGTAATGCGACAGTGATGCATTGTTCAGTTTTTCTTGAGCCTTGAACGCAAGCGGTGACTTGATTTCCTGCAAAACAGAATTGAAACATCCTTTTCTACCATCGCAATGGTGTTAGTGGGCTGTCTCTTATACACATCTAGATGTGTATAAGAGACCACAAGTTTCCTTGCATTGGAACCAAGTATAATTCCACCACAAGTTTCTTGGTGTGATCCGAGGTTGAACACAGGGACTGTTTGAGGATATTGCATTATGTTTGTGATACATGTGACCAGGGGTTTTTCAATTTATAAAAGGTGTTGTGTACAAGAATATAAACATGCGATAAAGTAAAGTAAAGCGGTAAAATTGCGATAATAAAATAAAGTGCAATAAAATAAACTTAAGCTATGATGTTACAAGATACAGAGGTTGAGGCTAACTATGAAGATTATACAAAGATCGTGTGATGTGGTGGCAAGTCTTATGTATGAAGCAGAAAAGAAAAGATAACTAATATAAACAGCGCAAGTTCCTCAATTGCGTTAATGATATAATTGCGGTTATGCTTTTCCCTTAGCGTACACCTCTCGGTGATTGGCCATGTTCCCACATTTCTATGGTGAAATAGGGACGAATGTAATGAACACAAGGTTGCTTCCATGTCTTGAAGTACTACTCGCTCTAGTTAACATATTCTTCTTACCTTCTATTGATAGATCAGAATGGCATCTTCACTTCTGCTCTCACAGGTGAAGATGTCGTCTAGCATGCCTTAGCTAAACGCATTTATCTATTTAGCACATATTAAGTTACTCATTTAATCCATATTAATCACCAAGTCATTAAGAAGACTTCATGAAGAAAACGATTAACGGAGGAACAGAAATAGAGAGAAAAGTGGGAATGGAAACGATCGAGACATTCAATACTTCTATTTAGCATCTGATACATAATTTGTAAATGAAGAGATTAAGAAGATGAAATATAGTGATGAATAGAGTTAGAAACAAATACAAATAAGCGCCAACGTCTTGGCGCTGATCTGGATGGAGATTTGTTTACCGACGTGGATGGATCGTGCGGAAGGATGAGCTTCCCTCTCAGGCTTGCTCAACCGGTAGCAGGGATCTGAGTATAGAGCTTCGCGGTGGGGATTTGGTAGAATCGCTTTGAGACTCACCTCTCGACCTTGTCTCTTCTCTTTCTGGATTTCTTTCAATAAGCACTCAACTCAGCCTCTCTCTTAGTAATCTAGCATCAATTCGCCCCGTATCAAGTATATTTTTCACTGAAGTCTATGAGGGTATTTATAGGTCATAAGCTTTGACTCTTGGCTGGTGGACCCCACTTTTTGTTATGGAAATTCCGAAGATGGTGGGATAATTATTCCTTCTGTTATGCAATCAAATCGTCAAATTTGCACAATGGTTAGTTGCACACGTGTCACAATCCTTTGCGTTTGCGTTGCTCAACTGCATATTTCGATCGAGTGCTCACATGTGGTGTTTTTATTACCGCATGCGGTTGAAATTCAGCTCTGGATCGACTGTCGCATTACGCCGTCATTGCATTGATCGTCTCTTCATTGTTGATTGACGGGCACAATGTGACAGAGATGCGTTGGCAGTTTATCTTGAGCCTTGATCGCAGCAGTGACTTGGTTTCCTGCAAAACAGAGTTAGAAATATTCTTTTCTTCCACTTTGATGATTGTTAGTGGGTGTAGTTGCGATAATTCGTAATTATGTTATTTCTAAGCTAATTTTCATACATCGACGCATATTTACACACTTTTGGCCACAATATCTAGATAAGGCGGCATAAATAACTTGTATTTTCTACAAGTTATCAATTGATGCCAAGGATTGATGTTGAGGCTACTGGATTATGCGGTTGAAGAGTCTGGGGGAAGGAGAAGGTTGGTAATGCTCATAAAATGGAGAAGAAGGTTGTGCTGGAGGGCTTGGAGGGAAAATTATTAAGGGTAAAGTGTCCAAGAGTTATGGTTCTTGCGTTGGTGAGTCTTGGACTTTTTCTTTTCCCTTATCATCTCTGCGCTATCTCTTCAGCTTGGGTTCTTGCGGCGCATTGAGATCAATGGTGGGCTTCTTCAAAGGGAGCTCGGGGCAATGTGGGGAGTCTTTGAGGAGCATCCTTAGGATCTTGATATTAATGAGGCCATGGACTTCATGCATGGGTTCTTCATCAATGCCTACACCTAGTGATAGGCATAGACTTGAGATAGTCCATGGAAAGAATTACTGTCCTCTTATGTGCCCCACCAAGGCTCTGAGCTGTCTTGCGATCAACTACCCTACATCGATTGGAATGCCGCACGCAATGTAGTATACGTCCATGACGCGATTCCTCGATACTATCTTGTCATGCATTGTTGGGATCAGCTGCCGTTTGACCAAGTATACCTAAAGCCTCACCTCAGGAAGCAATGCCTTGGAGCCAAGGTTCTGATGCCTTTAGGGGAAACCGTCCACTTGGTGCCCAGTTGCGTTAACGTTTCCAGCGTGTCCTTCATTTGCTCTTCAGTAGGGTCATCAATGATTTTGTTTCCCAGTGCATCTGGGTTATCTCTCATGTTCTACGATCATGCTCGTGATTAGGTCTGGTAGTGGCATTGGCGTAGGGTAAAATCCCATCTCCATCAGCATGTCATCGTTTTCCCTTTTCCTCGATGGACACCCCCTTGCCAACGCGAGCTCGTTACTCTCTGCAACTGCTTTGCCCTTATCTTTAGCCAACGCAAGGGGGGCTTCTTGCCTTTGTTTTCTTTCCCGCTCCTTGCATTGTTCCTTCTTCTCCTGTTCAAGGAGTTCTTTCCCTTTCTTCTCTCATAAGTGTCGCTTGTTTGCTTGGCGCTTTCTCTCCTTCTCTTCTTGCTTCCTTCTTTCTTCTTTTGCCTTCTTCTTCTTTTCTTCTTCTGCCTCTTCTCTCTCTTTTGTTTCAATCTCTTTCTCAAACTGCTCAGAGGCCAGCAAAAGACACTATTCCTCTTAGAGCCTTCTTATTTCCTCGACTCTCGAGATTTCATTATTGCGGTGCACCTACTCATCCTGCAATCTTCTCCTCTGACTGCATTCTGCCATGATGAGTTACGCCCGCGCCATTTTCTCCTGCTTCTCCTTCTACTACATCAATAAAAAATTGAGGGTCAATGGTAGACCCTTACGGCGCATTCTCCTTGTAACGCCGCATCAAAGGGGTAACATCTTCTTCTTCTCCTTCGTCAGTCGCAACCGTCTGCATTGTTTCAGGTTTCGCTGGATCTCTAAGTTGCACTGGTTCCCTCTTATCCTCCCTCACGGAGGTGGATTCCCCGTCCATCTCTGGGCTTGCAGCCCTCTTCTTCCTTTCTTCTTCCTTTTTCAGGCGCCTTTCCTCCTACCTGCGCTCTTTCCTTTCACTTCTTTCTTTCCTCTTCCTCAGCCTGCCCTCCTCATCTTTTTCATCCTCCTTCTCTTTGGTCTTTTTCTCTACTTTGCGATGATGGGATGGCTCACCTTCTCCAACCTTCTTTTCTTTGCTCTTTTTTTTCTTCTTCTTTTCTTCAGCCACCTCCGGCTGCTTCTCAACCACCATTTCTTCCAATGCAACTCTGAAGGGTTCTTCATTAGATTCTGCATTGGCAGTCTCCTTAGGATCCACGATGACCAGAGCGCTTCTCCTTGTTTCCTCTTCCTTCACCTCCGCTGTCACCTCCTCCGTAGGCAGTGGTTGGTTCACAACCTCAGCCTCGGGCAGTCCTCCTCCTTTCTCCAGGTTGCTAAGGATGCTCCCAAACACCTCTTTGTCATCTTGCCTCTTCTTCTCACTTTAGTAGAGAGTGTTGGTGTTGGGAGTGGGGTGCTTTCAAAACTCTGCCCTCTTCTGAACTGTTATGGCCTGGTTGCGAGAGGGTTTCACTTGAGTCTTCCGGCGACTCGAGAGACGGTTTGTGGCTGAGTGGCAAGATGACGATTGGCTGCAAGGAATGCTGCCTTTCGCATGGTAAGTTGGGCTGTTGAAGGTGTTAAGGGTGAAGTGGATGACTGGGATGTTTGATCTGCCATGGATGCTTGAGTGAAAGAGAACTGGGAAGAACTTTGGGATTCTGGGAAAGAAGAAATCGTTTGGTATGCAAAAGTTATTTAGGATTTCTGATTGCAAAATGAAGCAAAATGAGCTCACAGACG
>NC_052351.1:55040133-55060661 GCF_009727055.1 Benincasa hispida
GGGGGGGGGGGGGGGGTGTCAATTTATAAGGTTGGCCTTGATGGCTCAACAATATTTTTTCGGTGGCAGGCCTCAAGACACTCAAAGGGCCTTGCCATTTTGCACTCCCCTTCATTTATGAGGTATCAAAAAAAAACATCCTTCGTCTTGCTCATCATCATTTCTTTGGGAAAGCGAAACGATTGGACTTTCAATCAAAAAAAAAATTATCTTTAATGTTTATTCGAAGGAACGTAAGGTTAAAGATAATGCAATGAGTTCACCAACGCAAATGCATTCTTTGTAGAGGACGGGCAACAACGGATAGTTGCCGCACATCTCGACGAAACTGGTCAGGTGGGCATGTGGGTCTTCACCTTGCAAACCTCTAAATTGCCCCGTATTCTGGATCATTTGGAGCATGACCGGCTTAATCTTGAATCTTGCATTCTCCTCGACTATCGACCTTGAAATTCCGGGAAAAAAATCATACAGATTGAGCACCGCATAGTTCCTCATGGGAATGTTGCGGTCAGCAACAAGGAAAACTGGATCTTGCGCTGGCCGTCCCACCCCTTGATTTCCTGCGGGAGCCACATTGTCATTATTATCTGCCATGGTAGCCTTCTTTCGCCTCACTCGGTTCTGGCGTGCCCTAGCGCAAAATATACGCTCGATCACTAGGTTAGCTTCGAATTCTGGTTCAGTCCTAGTATTCATAAACTGTCAGACTGCTCTCTGCGTTGAACAGCCAGTACAAAGAGATCTGTCTTGCAAAATATCACAAACATACTCACCAATAACCGTTAACCAATCCCCAGCAACGGTGCCATAAACTTGTTGTGCTTGAGAATTGATGTGTTCTAAATAAGCATGTGGATAGTGATGAGTGATGGATCATACAAGCTCATGTTGCCATAAACTTGATGACTTGGGATAGAAAATGGAATGTAGATGATGTGTTATGCTTATTCAGACTTTATGCGGTACTACTTCTAGATGTATGCGTTATTACTGGAATGCTTGTAGTATGCTATGCGTTGTCACAAGTTTCCTTGCGCTGAAACCAAGTATAATTCCAACGCAAGTTTCACGGTGTGATCCAAGGTTGAACACAGGGACTATTTTAGGTTAATGCGTTACGTTCGTGATATATGCGACTGGGGGTTTTTCAATTAATAAAAAGTGTGTGTGTGTACAGGTATCTAAAGTGCGGTAAAGTAAAATTGTGCAAAAAAAGTAAAGTTGTGATAATAAAGTAAAGTGTAATAAAAGTAAACCTAAGCTATTATGATACAAGATACAGGATACATGATACATGATACCGAGTTTGAGACTGACTGTGAAGATTATACAAAGGATCGTGTTATACGGTTGCAAGGCCTTATGTAAGAAGTAGAAATAGAAAGGATAATTAGTATAAACATCGCAAGTTCCTTAATTGCGTTAAGGATATAACTAAGGTTCCGTATTCCCTTGGCATACACCTCTCGGTGATCAACCATGTTCCCACATCTTTGTGGTAAAACAGGGATGAACGTAATGAACGCAAGGTTGCTTCCATCTTTGGAAGTACTTCTTGCTTTAGTTAACGCATTCTTCTAACCTTCTCTCGATAGGTAGAATGGCATCTTCACTTTTACTCTCACAGGTGAAGATGCCGTCTAGCATGCTTTAGCTAAACATATTTATTTCTTTACCACAGATTAATTTACTTGTTAGATTCATGCTAATTACCAAGGGATTAAGAAAACATCGTGGAGAAAGTGATTCATGGAGGAACGGAAATAGACAAAAAGATGGAGATGAAAATGATCATGACATTCAATACTAATATTTAGCGTCTGATACATGGTGTGACTGATAGAGATTAAGAAGATGAATACAATTGATGGAAAGAGATAGAAACAAATACAGAAGAGTGCCAACGTCTTGACACAGATCTGGACGGTGGATTTGCTTGTCGGCGTATGGAATGAATGGAAGGAACAGCTTCCCTCTCAGGCTTGCTTGTCCGATAAGAGTGACCTTGGTACAGAGCTTCACAGCGGGGATTTGAAGGATTTGCCCTGAGACTCACCTCTTATCCTTGTCTCTTAACTCTTCCCAGATCTTCTCCGATCAGCACTCAGACCAGTCTTTCTCTCAATATACAAGTATCAAAATAACCCCGTATCAAGTATATCTTGCAATGGAATTGCATAGGCTATTTACAGGCTCAGCTTTGACTCTTTGCAGTGTGGACCCCAATTTATTGTTAAGGAAATTACGGAAATGGTGGAATGAATATTCCTTCTGTTATGCAATCAATCCCGTTAGAAATGCACAACGGTCAGTTGTACACGTGTCTGAATCCTCCGTAATTGCGTTGCTCGTTTGAATCTTCGATCGTGTGTTCACTTGCGGTATTGTTTTTTGATTACCGCATGCGGTTGAAGTTAAGCTCTGGATCGACTGTTGCATGCGTCGTCATTGCGTTGATCGTCTCTTTATTATTGATTGACCGGCGCAATGCGATGGGGATGCGTTAATCAGTTTCTCATTTGAGCCTTGAACGCAAGCGGTGACTTGATTTCCTGCAAAAAAAAAGAATTGAAATATCCTTTTCTACCATCGCAATGGTGTTAGTGGGTGTATTGACGACAATTCATAATTCTTTAATTTCTTAGCCAATTTCCATACATTCGATGCAACTTATCTCTCTTTCAGCCGCAATATCTAAATAAAACAGCATAAATAACTTGTATTTCTACAAGTTATCACTCACCTCTCGGCCTTGTCTCTTGGATTCTTCCCGGATCTTCTCTGGAAATCACTTCAGACTAGTCTCTCTCTCAGATCAGTATATACACGTTTCTATGTATTCCTGAATATACAAGTATCAAGTCTCCCATATCGAGTATATCTTTTTAATGGAATTGTAGAAGCTATTTATAGGTGAAGCTTTGACTCTTTGCAATGTGGTCCCCACTTTATTGTTAAGGCAGTTCCTGAAAATGGTGGAGTGCATATTCCTTCTGTTACGCAATCAAATCTGTCAGAAATGCACAACTGATAGCTGCACACGCGTCAGAATCCTTTGCAAATGCGTTGCTATTTACATCTTTGATCTATAGCCCGCATGCGGTGTTGTTTTTTATTACCACATGCGGTTGAAGTTAAGCTCTTGATCGATTGTCGCATGCGCCGTCATTGCATTGATCGTCTCTTCATTCTTGATTGACGGGTGCACTGCGACGTAGATGCATTGTTCAGTTTATCTTCTAGCCATGAACGCATGCGATGACTTGATTTCCTGCAAAATGGAACTAAAACATTCTTTTCTACCATCGCAATGGTGTTAGTGGGTGTATTGATGACAATTTATAATTCTCGAATTTCTTAGCCAATTTCCATACTTTCGACGCAACTTTTCTTCCTTTTAGCCGCAATATCTAAATAAAACAATATAAATAACTTGTATTTCTACAAGTTATCACACCCCCAAATTTAGATATATGCTTGTCTTCAAGCATATCTTCTACTAAGGCAATATTGTTCAATTCCTATCCTAAATTTTGCATCGATTGGTTGCTCTGAATGCTCCACCTAGGCAACATTACTTAACAATGCAATTTCCTTCTATCCTTGATAATTCATAACAAAGCCCTACTTTATTCTTTTATACAACAAATTTCTACTCAAAAAATTCCTTTCTAGTTTTAAAAAGAATGTTTACCTCTTCTTTTAAAAACAACGTGATGCGTCCGGATGCAGTGGTCTAAATTTGCATCATTTATTAGAGACTGCTGATCATGGTTACACCCTTCGTTTTAGCTTGTTCTCACGGGTGTCATGCAAATATCCAACTACAGTTGTGTGCCAATCTCAACTTTAACTCTTGATTTCCAGCTAAGTTTAACTTTTGCTGATCAGAGGAGTTGTCTCTCATACTCTTATTTTTCTTTTTCTCACTTTTTTTTCTTTTCATGTTGTATCGTTCTTGGAAACCCACCTTCGTTTTGGCTTGCTCCCACGGGTGTTATGCGACATCCAACTACGAGCAGGTTCCTTTCACGACTAACTCTTCTCAGGTTGGGATCATTGGAGTTTGTATGAAATTTTTTTTTATGGAAATGAACGCATTTTCTTAATGACCGCTTTGATCTTATCTGCTTAGACCTTCCCCACCCCCAAATTTAGAGATGCGCAAGGTCCTCATTGCATTGTTTGGACAGAATAGACAAAAACTTAGTAAAAAATTTTAAAATAAGGTTTGAGCAGAATTTTAAAGGAGAAAAGGTAAAGTAGTGCTATAGCTACGAATTAACTAAGTGTTAGTTAGAAAATACATAGTGTGGGAAATTTTACTAAGTGTATGCATATTATACATCATGGTAGCGCAATGAATAACGCAAAATAAAAGATCAAGAATATCACAAATAATTGACAAAGGATGATAAAGAAGAGGCTAAGGCATATGGAGAGAATTGCTACTCAATTGTATTAAAAATTAACTAAGTGTACAAGGAATTACAAATAGCGCAATACAATACTTTTATCATGTACAAAGAATCAAAGAATTAGCTTCTATACATAGAAAAAAAATAATGAATGAAGTAATCTTTTGTATTAGATTCAGACGGGTGCACGATTAAAAATTAACACCACGCTTCCATTAACACAAATGCATATTTGCAGAGGACGGGCAACAACACATGTACCATCGCAGCACACACCCCAACTTAATGCAGTTCTAGAGGACGGGCGCACTGTATTTCTACTGGCGCAATACTACCTCAACATATTGCATTTCTACTGAGGACAGGCAAAAAAAACATACGCTCGCAACACACCCCTCAGCGCAATGCATTTGGGTCGGATGGATGCAAAGTGTATCGTGTTATCCGAGATGCACCCATCATCGCAATGCATACCAATTTTTATTTTTCTTTTTAAATTCATCAACAACGCAAGTTGAGAAGACTTTGCGGTGTTCATTTTCTTTTTATTCAGTCATTCACAACGCTTTAAAAATCATGCAACTAATGCAGGAAAGTAAGGAACTTAAACAAAGCATGGAAATAATGGAATTGAATTAAACTTAAGGTAAACTCGTAATGCAGTAAAGGTTATTCTAGTAAACAGTAAATAACGCAATGTAGAAAATCGTAAAGGAAACTGTAAAGAAAGCGATTAAACATAGATATAGGGATGCTGATTGAAAGAAGTTTTTCAGAGTTACCACAATAGCATCCCCTTCAGGCGGTCAAGCTTGCCTGCGCAATGTCGTCAAGGACATTGTTCACCTCTTGCCTCATCCCGTAGTGGGTACGGGAAGAAGTGCAATCTAATTCCTTCGGGAGTCACACCAAGGATGGAGAATGTGTTGCACATTTCTAAACCTTGCATTCTCCGCAACCGTAGGTCTTGAAATTCTGGCGCTTAATTTGGTTCTGATGTGCTCCTGCGTGAAAAATACACCTGATCTCTGGGTCAGCTTAGAATTTTTGGATCAATTCCAGTACTCATAAACCATCAGACTGCTCTTCGTGATAAACAGCAGGTACAAAGAGATCTATCCTGCAAAATATCACAAACGTACTCAACACTAACCATTACCAATCCCCGTAACGGCGTCATAAACTTGATGACTTGAGAATTGATTGTGTATTGTGCATGCATGATAATGTGCTATAAGTTCATGTTACCATAAACTTGTAACGATAAATTTGATAATGATTCTATTTTACAGCATGTGAACAAATATGAATGGAATGTTATGTTGTGTTATTGCTCATGCATACTTTATGCGATACTACTTCTAAATATATGTGTTGTTAACTATATGCTTGTAGTATGCTATGGAGTAATGCGTTGTCACAAGTTTCCTTGCGCTGAAACCAAGTATAATTCCAACGCAAGTTTCTCAGAATAATCCGAGGTCGAACACAGGGATTTATTTCGTTAATGTGTTACGTTTGTGATATATGCGACCGGTTTTTACAATTAATAAAGAATGGTTGTTTATACATGAATTTAAATTGCGATAAACATAAATTTCCGATAATAAAATAAAAGTGCATTAAAAATTAATTTCTAAACCATTATGATACATGATACATGATACTGAGTTCGAGACTGACTGTGAAGTTATACAAAGGATCGTGGTATGCGATGGCAAGTCTTTATGGATGAATTAGAAATAGGAAGAATAACTAGTAAAAACATCGCAAGTCCATTAATTGTGTTAAAGATGTAATTAAGGTTCCGCTTTCCCTTAGTGTACACCTCTCGGTGATTGGCCGCGTTCCCATATCTCTATGGTGAAACAGGGATAAACGTGATGAACGCAAGGTTGCTTCCATCTCTGGAAATACTTCTCGCTTTAGTTAATGCATTCTTCCAACCCTCTTTCGATAGGCGGAATAGCATCTTCACTTCTGCTCTCACAGGTGAAGATTCCGTCTAGCATGCTTTAGCTAAACTTAACTATTTCCTTAACACAGATTAATGTACTTACTTAATTCTTACTAATTACCCAGGCAATTAAGAAAACATCATGGAGAAAGTGAATCATGGATGAACGGAAATAGACAGAAAGATGATAATGGGAGTGATCATAACAATTAATACTAAGATTAAGTGTTTGATACATGGTGTGAATGATAGAGTAAAGAAGATGAGTACAAGTGATGAAAAAGAGTTAGAAACAAATACATAAGAGTGTCAACTTCTTGACACAAATCTAGACGGAGGTTTTTCTTGCCGGTGTGTGGAATGGATGAAGAGAAGAGCTTCCCTCTCAGGCTTGCTCGTCTGGTAGAAGTGACCTTCGTATAGAGCTTCAACGGCGGGGATTGAAAGGATTCTTTGCCTGGAGACTCACCTCTCGGCCTTATCTCTTTGATTCTTCCCGGATCTTCTCCGGAAATCACTTCAGACCAGTGTCTCTCTCAGATCAGTATATACACATTTCTATGTATTCCTTAATATACAAGTATCAAGTCTCCTGTATCGAGTATATCTTTTCAATGGAATTGCAAAAGCTATTTATAGGCGAAGCTTTGACTCTTTGCAGTGTGGTCCCCACTTTATTGTTAAGGCAGTTCCTGAAATGGTGGAGTGAATATTCCTTCTATTACGCAATCAAATTCGTCAGAAATGCACAACTGACAGCTGCATACGTGTCAGAATCCTCCGCAATTGCGTTGCTCTTTACATCTTTGATCTATAGCCCACATGCAGTGTTGTTTTTTATTACCACATGTGGTTGATGTTAAGCTCTTGATCGATTGTCGCATGCACCGTCATTGCGTTGATCGTCTCTTCATTCTTGATTGACGGGTGCACTGCGATGTAGATGCGTTGTTCAATTTATCTTTGAGCCATGAACGCATGCGGTGACTTGATTTCCTGCAAAACAGAACTAAAACCTTCTTTTCTACCATCGTAATGGTGTTAGTGGGTGTATTGATGACAATTTATAATTCTCGCATTTCTTAGCCAATTTCCATACTTTCGACGCAACTTTTCTTCCTTTTAGCTGCAATATCTAAATAAAACAGTATAAATAACTTGTATTCTACAAGTTATCACAAGGCTACTTCTATCTGTATGGTGAATTATGTAACTGTGCGAAATCCTTCACTGAAGGTTGCCTCCGGTATTTATAGAGCTTCAGGGTGAAAAGCCTCTTCTCTCTTATTATTGCACTGATGGGATGGCATTAATTCTCTGTCTGATGCTCTGAATAATTGTCACCAAAAATTTTACTTGCTACAGTAGGTCGTTAACAGCTTGTCAACTTAATTCGGAATTGACCGTCATCAGCTTTTTGTCCCATCGTTATTTATTAAGCTTTCACCCAGATGCGCCCACCTTGATGCGCCAGCTCTATGCGGCCACCATCTTGAGCAGATATTCGCGAGCGCAAATGATCGCATAGCCTCGCGGTCGCAATCTCTTAATGCGCTCGGATGTTAATTTCTTCAGATCGCATTTTCGCCTTGCGTCAACGCATTTTCTGTACAAAAATACATAAGTTAGTTATTTTAATGTGATGGACGCATGCGATCGCAATGTTGTGAACTTAATGCTTTTGGACGCAATACTGTATATTTTTACCATCGCAATCCTGCATTGTTTTATAATTTTGCACTGTAATAACGTACATTTCTACCCGTTATCAAGTGTCTCTAAAGAAGAAACTGAAAAAATAAATTATTTTTGTACTCACGAAATTGATTTCAAATTTGAAATTGGAAAAGAGGATGACGCTACAAGAGAAGTTACTCAATGCCCTTGCTAAAGTGTTTCACCAATGATGAGGCAAATTATGTGATGAAGGAAATCCATGAGAGGATATGTGATAACCTGTAAACCCCTAAACTTGTTTTACTAGTTAATTATGTTTAAGTCCTTTTAATTATGTGTTAAAGTCTTTGTAAGCATGTATTTATGATGTTTGTATTAGTTGAAGTAATATGAAAGCATAATGAGTATGTATGTAAATATTAAGAAGAAGGAAAAATTCTTAAGTGTTGGGAAAGAATGCTCTCGGGTAGATTGATAAGCAACCCAACACTTAGTGAATTCTGAAAGTTTAAGGCAAGGGAAAGTTGGGCATGAAGCCAAGTTAAAAGGTCAAGCTCTTGAGTACTTGGAGGGCAGAAAAATGTTCTAAGTATGGATTTTTAGGCCCTCGGGTGGTATAGAGAGGAATTAACATTTAAAAGGAAATAGAGAATTTTATGCGGTGAAGTTATTCACGCTATGCGCCCAGTATTGTTGAACTCTATGGCCAGAAGTCCGAGAAGGGGACATTGCGGCTAAGTATAGCCATGTTGTATACAGAAGACCATGGAAGAAGTAAATTGGTTCTCGAGTGGGAAAAATAGTTGAGGTTGGTATATGGGAAGTATGCGAACAATCTCACATGAGATTCATGAGGATCAATGTAGGCGTTGTGCAAGCAAACCAATTGCATAAGCTAGCATTCCAAGAGGATGTTAAGATAGTATGTTAGGAGGATCACAAAGTAAGTGTTGGTCGAAAGGCTTAGAAGTTAGCAAACGAGCCTGTCGTGGATTGATGCGATGATGGATAGGAGTATAAGATGATCAAGAAAGGGGTTAAGTGATCGCAAACCTTATACAATGAAGTTAAGCTGAAGAGTTTAATTTAATCCTTTAGTAAGTAGGCTAAGTGGCAACCTTAGAAATGCTCATGGAGGATTAGCATGTTAGGTGGCATTTAATTAAGATAGGCTTACATGCAAGCCCAAGTATAAATAGGCTTTGTGAAAAAGGGAACTGTTTTGCCAAAAGTTTTTAGACGCCTAAGGTGAGGTGTTGCTGCCACTTAAAGCTCATTTGTATTAAAGTAATTTTGGGCAAGCTCAATAAGAGTAGAGGATTTTCAGCCTATTCAGAAGAATTTGATGCTAGAATTTTTAAGGTAAGAAGAATTACGATGTTTATGAGAAAATTATGGAAGAAAATGTAGTTAAATAATGGTTGGATTAAAAGTTATGAACTTAGGAGTTGAAATCTAGAATAATGATTGTGGATTATTAAACAGGAAACTGAATCTGAAGAATAAGCAAGCAACTGACCTGTTGAGATATGTGACGACATGCATAGGCATGAAGTGAGGATTTATGAGAGCAGAAGTAGTTTTCGAGTAAGGTGTGTGCGACGTGAGGCGTGTGGCTACGCAAAGAGCAGTAGCCATAGCCGAGGCACGCTAAGTGAGACGTGTAGTGGATGTTCGCCGCATAGGAATAGACGTGTAGTGGATGTTCGGTAGCGAGGGTTTCCTATTGATTTCTTATTTTTTATGAAGTTAAATATGGATGGTATGCGATGGTGAAATTGCGTTGTGCACTCAAGTTTCTTCAGCGGAATCCAAATGTAAATTCCACTGAGTTTCCTGGTAAGTCCAGGGTCGAACTCAGGGACTTGTGAAAACAGGTTGTGTTGGTAATTTTTATGAAAACGTTTTGGTAACCGGATAAAAAAATAAATTGTTGGGATTGTTGGTTGCGTTAATGAAAAATAAACAAATGTGGTGGAGTTTGAAAAGAGTTGATTAAACGGGAGATGCGATGAGTATGCGGTGAACGGGTTGAGAAAAGTTTCGGCTATCCTAGGATGCGATCATGCAACATGCATACAACAGTAATGTCACACCCCACTCCAGACCACCCTCTTAGCCTAGGAAAGGGCATGACTGCAGCAGTTATCAACGGCTGACACTTACTGCCTAATAACTCTGGCGGAATAACTTTGATACCAAAATATAACTTATACACAGCGGAATATCTTTGGGCCAAAATTTATTAATTCAGAAACATAACAAGTTTAGAGTCATTACAACACCAGATTCATAAGTCCCAAGCCCAAAAACCCTAGTCCCTACATGAATAACAGTAACATGTGTACAATATTAACAGTAACCACCTAAACAGACGGGTTACAAATCTCTTTATCCTTTAGTGGCAGAGTAGATGCAGCTATCTTCTGAGGATTTGACCGCTACCTGGGGGAATGGAAAACATTTGAAAATGGGGTGAGCTTGTGCCCAGTGAGTGACTTAAGAAAGGTAATTGATTCTCATGCAAAATCTCAATAAAGAGTTCAAACTGAAATATAAGCTTCTACAGTACTTGTATTGCAGTGTAAACATTTTCCAAGCATAAAGCATATAAAGTTGTTTTAATCATAAAACAGTAAAACTGTTTCTCAATTGAAAGTAACCCCACTATGGGTAAAACTAATCCCGACACCAACTACTAGTCAAGAGAGAACCCTTTTGCTCAATCTCTGACTCTAACTACCTACGTGCACGTGGCCATACTAAGTACCATTCTACCTTAGGTACTTCCGCTCAGATACCTTCTCAAATGTTCTTCAGTATCGAGCTACTAGGATACCTTCTCAAATGTCCTTCAGTATCCGGTTGGTTTGGTACCTTCTCAAACGTCCTTCAGTACGAATAGATACCTTCTCAAATGTCCTTCAGTATCTAGTTGGGCAGATACCTTCTCAAACGTCCTTCGGTATCGCGTTTTAAGTAAAACTAGTCATAAATGACTCTCTTTAAAGCATGTAAAGTATAACACATATAAAAACATAGCTTTAAAGATACTAACACATACTGGGTATATTTAACACATATAAATAGCTTTTCAACAAACTTCCCTCACATGCATGCGTTTAAAACATAAATCATAGTTTGCTTGGAAATTACTTTGTAAAACTAGCTGGCATGAGAATAATCTTCTCTAAAACATGCCTTCTATAACACGTTGTAAATCAAACATTTTAAGCAAATGTTTTAGCCAAACTTTTTAGTTACTCACCTCGATCGCTTAGGAACTTTTCACTCTAGTAGTTTCTTTTCTACCTCGGGCTCCCTTTTCACCCCTAGAATTCAGATTCAAATTACAGCTCAGATTACTCAAAGTTCTAGATCTTATTTTGAGATACTTCCTTCTACAAACATATTCTAAAATGTCTCAGGAAGCTTACCCTAAGATTTGAGCTCAGAAATCCTCGTAGTTTGGCCGGAGTCATAGAATCTCCAAGGCTGGTCCAAGCTTATCCGACAGCCTGACTCTTCTGTCTTCTTCTCAATTTCCAGCCCGATCCCTTCGAGATTTTCCTCCGGAAGCCCAACCCTGAAAACTAGACTTCAAGAGATTTCAGCTGGCTTTGAAATCACTCCAAACACACGAGTAAATTAGGAGAACATCACGTCCCAAGTTCATGTTGCTTCCCAGACTTCACTGTCCAATGCGTCCTCTTTGAAATTCTATGACCAATGCATGGATTTTGCTCTCAACGCAAGGTTTGCTCAACTTCCCCACTCTTTTCTAATGTAATTTGAGTTGTGATCTGAAGAATGAAGTCTTTGGTCCTATTTATAGGAATCCAAACCTCCTCCCAATTCGACACCTCCTACTTGGTTGCATGTCCAAGTGGTTCCTCCTCACACTACCAACACATCTTTTGATCAACGCAAATCTCAGTGTCTTCCTCCTATGAAGCCAATGCATGAGCCTCAAATTTCATGTCCTTAGATGCAACCACCTCAAATTCTTAAGTCTTAAGGCTTCCTCCCAAGAAGACACATGGTTTGATGACGTTTTCTATGTGACCTCACCCTTTGTATGCATCCAACTCTTGGATGCTCAATGCCTAGTCCATAAACAATGCATAGCCTCTACTCAACGCATAGCAAGCCAATTCCTGTCTCTTATACACATCTAGATGTGTATAAGAGACAGACACGTAGCAAGCCACTTACTATCATTGAAATCCAACTTAGCCATCATAAGAGCTAGCCATCACCAATGCATAGGGTGGCCACTCATCCTCGACGCATGGCTCACTAGGTAGGCGCGCATGGCTTGCTTGGCATGGGCGCATGGTGCTGGCTACCAATGCATAGGCGTGCTGCATGGGTTGGCCACTCGATGCATGGGCATGCTGCTTCGACACATGGGCGTGCGGTGTATGTTGACCATCGCTCGCTCGCTCGGCTGCTTGGGCGTGCTTGGTCACATGGGCTGCGCACTTGACGGCATGGTAGGGCACCTCGATGCACGACATGGCTGCTCAGCAGGGATCTGAATGCATGGGTGTGGCCGCTCGGTAGTGCACTCAACGCACGGGCATGGCCGCTTAGCAGTGCACTCAACGCACGAGCATGGTCACCCGGTAGTGCACTCAATGCATGGGCATGGCCGCTTGACGCACGACAGAGGTGTCTGGCTGAGGTTACTCGATGCATGGGTAGGGCGTCTGGCCGAGGCTACTCGACACATGGGCTACCTTCCAACGCATCACCTCCATCTTTCTACCTTCAGCCGCATGCCATCCCCAACCACTCTTCCAATGCATCAACACCACCCTTCCAACGCATCAACACACAAAATTTATACTTAGCCAAAATTTCCAAATTTTTCCCCCAAAAGTTAAGCTTCCAAATTTCCTCTTTTCTTCAAGTCTCCATCCTTTTCTCTATCATTCCACACTAACTTCCACATCAACCTACTCATCACACTGATCTCAATAGGGAATGTACTCAAGTAGAGAAATTAGGATTCGGGGTTCACAAGTAAACCACCTCTCGGTGCGAATGCCATAGTTTCCAAGGCTAGAACGCATGCGATATATGTGTTAAGTCTATAGGACCTACACATAAGCCTCTATTCTTATTTATGCGATGACAAACTGACACACACACAAATAAGGCGACCACATAATGTCATTCCCATCTCTAGGATCATGCGATGCAGGTTGACAAACAAAGCTTATCTCTAAGTCCCTATCTCTTGTTTATGCAGTTCTAGTATTTCTCTCTCGAGTCTAGATTCTAACCTAGCTCTCTCGAGTCATTAGGTTCTTTCTTTAGACTCTCTCTCGAGTAGCTCTAAAGGGTATTTTGCATAGCATAAAATAAGACAATCACAAGCAATGAACTTCCTAGGTCATGTTAGCTTAGTTCTTCTCAACCCATTCGACTAGTTTAGCTACTCATGCGTGCTAAGAGAGTGAACAGATGTATAAATAAAACTTCCATTGTATAAATATAAAGATGAAGTACAAAATAACAATGCAAGTATAAGATAAAGGGTCTGGTAGAAATCTCTTGCTGCCCAGGCTTTTTCACTGTTTTCTACTTGTGTTCAAAAGATAATCTCACTCTCGCGAGAGTCGGCCCGCTCTCTGCTTCTACGCCCCAAGGTTCTCTCTCGAGTTGCCCTGAGCGATCTCCGGTGTCACCACTCTTCTCTTGCTCCGCCTTAAAATGAAAGGAAGACCATGAACAGACTCATGAACTTATGGAACAAAAGATAGCTCAACCCCTTTTCTGAAGGATGCCTCTGGTATTTATAGAACATCCAAGGTGACCGGCAGCTTCTCTCTCATGATTGCACAGATGGGACGGCTTTAATTCCCCTGATCGATGTGCCGAATATTTGTCACCAAAAAGCTGAATGTACTTGTATCGTTAGCGGTTGTCAACTTAATTCGGATTTGACTATCATCAGCTTTCTGTCCCATCGCGATTAATTAGCCTTTCACCCAGATGCGCCCACCATGTTGCACTGACCAAATCCTTCTCGGGCGAATATTTGCAAACACAATCATCGTGAAGCCTTGCAGTGAAATTGCACTCGACCAATGATTTCCTATGATCACAATTCTTGCATTGCATCAACGCATATTCTGCATAAAAACACAAAAATCAACTTTTCGTATGCGATGAATGCATACGACCGCAATATTATGAAATTGATGCTTGATGGACGCAATTTAACATGTTTTATCAACATAATCCAACATTGTTTAAGAACTTAGCACTATTATAACATGTATTTCTGCCCATTATCACCTATCTAAAATCAAGTAGAAGATAAATTTGCTAATTATAAGCGATACAATGAGCTTAGTCATAATGTGATGAAATTACTAGTATGCGATGAAGTTAAGTTTATATGTTAAGGTCAAAATGGGAGCTCATTATATTAACCAAAAGTTTAAGTTTATAGACCCCTGGATAAGTAGCTTAAGACAGTGAGTGACATGTTTTACCAATAATTTCAAATGAATAGTTTTATAAATGATTTTTGGTGCATAGCTAGTATAACATGTTATTTTATATTGTGATTTCCTCAATGCATGCTTTTAATATATGTTGATCGCATGATCCATAGTTTTAAAGAGAAATTTTATATGAGCATTAGCATGAATTTTTAGTAAGCTTATGCCCATGTTATGAAATACGATGATTTTCTAGAAAGGAATTTTCAGTAAGGCACCATGCGATGACATGTAAGTTTTGAAGTTTGATCATTTTACATGAGAATATTGTTTTATGTTTATGAAATGTTTGAATGTTTTGTGCCTTGTACAAGCCCTACTTCAATATTGGTACCAAAGGTATGGTAAGGCATCCAGATTCTTAGTTCTGTTATGGATCCCTGATACCAAAGGTATGGTAAGGGATACCGAAGGTATGGTAAGTTGGTCAGGGTCTTATTCAGTTCTTCGTGCATGTATGATCTATGTTAATGACGTTGATCAAATCGAGCAAAATTACTCTCTCTCAACTAAGGTTATTAGGGATTGAGAAAAAAGGCTCTCCCACATGTTTAGGCAGAGGAGTAGATGTGCTTTACAAGAAATCATGATGAATTTTATTTCAAGGTTTCCATATGCTATGTTTTCATGTTTTTTAGTTTTATTGCCAAACCCTAAAAATGAGTATGCAAAGGTTTTATGATAAGTATGTTTATGTTATTCATGTATGAAAGCATGTTTCTTTAAAGTAGTCACTCATTGGGCATTTTCAGCTCACTCTTTTAAATGTTTTCCTTCCCCAGGTTTCAGTCGACGCCTCAAAGCCTAGCAAATCTGCTAGCCAGTCACTACTCAGGATTTTCAAGAACTCGAAGTTTAGGTGGTCCACTATGTTCTTTTAAACCCTAGTGTTGTCTGTACATATTAGAGGGTTCAGGGTGGAACTTCGAGTAAACTCTGTAAATATGAACACCTGTGTTTTTTGGTACTATATGTGTTGGATGTGAATATTTTTGTTATGTGTTAAGTTGTTGCTAGATAGGATATTAAACTGTAAAGAGATATAAATTGTTTATCAGATGCTGAGGAAATAGGTTTACAGGAGTATGTTGAGTAGTAGTTGTGTGCCCCCCTCCCCCCCCCCCCCCCCCCCCCCCCCCCCTTCCTCTTTTTCATTCTTACTCCTCAAGCCCAAAAAGAGGATGCAGATGGTAGACACAACCCTCTTGTGATATCTACTGTTTACTCATCCCTGTTTACTTGGTAACTCTTATAAAACAAATATGTCTAGTTTCAAGTTAATTTGATTACAACTAAAAATTTCTATATTAAATAAGTTTACAAACACATTATCGATTCTTTCTAAACCCTAATGATTCCCTATAGTAGTAAGATCCAGGGTTTTGCTTTGCTAGAGTGGTAGATCCTAACCTCGAGTGGCACCTCCAGAACATCTTCTTTCGCTATCTGGGGGTGGGGGTAACAAAACATTGGAAAAAGTGAGCTGGAAGCTTAGTGAGTGGTATGGTTTTATAAAAACTAGGTTTTGCTTTTGAAATCCATTTTGAAAACAATTTCACGGGAAACCAACCACAAACAATGTTAGAATATAAAACATAACCATCCCAACATGGTAACTAAGATAATATTGGCATGATCATGTGTTTTCTGGGTAATCAAGTCCAACCCAAGATGCAAATGTGCACATGTTGATAAAATCTCATTACACGTGTTTGAGACACACTAACATTTTCCCAGGGTACAATCTTAGTTTCCAGTCAACTTCTTATAAACATGCTATCAAGAAAAAGCAAGGTTAAATAGTCATTCAAGTAAGACAATGGAAAACCAGTGATTTAATCCAAGAAGACACATTTTCCGATCATGCCAACTTTACCAAACCATACATATATGTACAATATCATATATGTATATACAACCAAAACATTTGAAAATAAACCACTCACAGTTCAACAATGGAAGTTTCTCTTTCCTGAGCTTTTCTCACTTTCCAAGTTCCTCTCTGATCCCGAACCTACGATAGTTCAAAAATCAACTTAGAATCCTAAATTTAGGGCTAAAACAATTTTAGAATACCTTCCTGGTCTTCGTTACCAACCCCAACAGACGCTAATCTAGACCTTAGAACAAACCAAGACATCTATGGGTATAAAGGTTGCTTTTCTGTAGATTAGTTGGGTGTATGGTACTCCTCTTCAACACAAGGTAGGCATGCTCGATGCAAGGTGTCCCCACCTCAACGCATAGGCCCCTCCCTGAACACCTCAATTTTCTCCAATGCTCTCTCTTTAAGTTTTCTTCATGAAACTTTGAGTTGTGAAATTAAATGAGGTCTCCTCGAAATATTTATAAGAATCCAAGGGGGTCCTTGTCATTCTCCCTATGGTCTTAATGCATGACACCTCAATTGCATAGTAAGTCTATGTGTCAACAACATGCAAAGTCCAACACATCACCTTTGACACCTTCTCCTTTCATGCAAGGCTTAAGTGTCTTCACCATGCATAGGCCTTTGAGGTGGCACTCCAACCCTTTGCATGTCCCCCCATGCATCCACCTCATCCTTGGCTTAGTCCAAGACTTCATTTGGCCGAGCCGCGTGAAGAAAATCGGAACTGAAGATTTCCATGAGCAGTGGAAGGATCGTTCCAAATTTCAATCGTATATGAACATTAACAATTACAATCACAAACAGAAACATACAGGCTATGCAACATACAACATTATAGCATGCTTTACTATACAATCAAGGGATAGAATTCATATACCTTTGAAGGCTCATCTTCAACACCCTTGATCACGAATGCTCGAACAGACTCCAAGATTGCAACACACGAATGCTCGTTCACCACGACCGCAACACTGCACGATCAACAAAGAACATGAACACTGCGATCTCCAAGATCCCGAACACAGCGGACTCCACACGAACATCTCGAACGACCTCCAAATAACCTTGACTATGTCGAGTTGAGTATGACACCACCACAATGGCTACCTTGGTAGTCTCGGTGTGAGAATTCAGAAGTGTGGGCTCTGTGTGGACTTGCTTAGAGGACGAGACTGGAGGAAGAACAATCGTGTAAACGATTGAGCAAGTGGGAGATGTCGAAGTCTATCGTATAGACGATGCCCAGTCGTTTAACAAAATCTATGTGATTGTTTAGCAAAAGATACACGATCGTTTAGCTAATCCGCCAGCTGAGTATCTATCGTATAGAAACACTCCACGATTGTCTAGTCTTTCCAAGCTGTCGTTTAGCAAATCTAATTCACATGACAGTCACTGTGAGAAATTTTCGAGAATAGAAATCTCAATTCAATAACTACTAAATTTAGGAAAACATTTTTCCTTTTATCTCACAGATACCATGAAACCACCAATAACCTCCCACTCAAATGGTTATTAGAGAAAAAGAGATAATTATCCAATAATCAATATTATTATAAATATATATATGATAAACAACTTACCATACTATATTTATAACCTATAGTTTTAATATTTTATCTCATGAAATATATAAACCATAACACTTTTTCTATTCCATGGCACTTAATGTAAATCTCATTTTCATTAATCTTCCACTTGATGTATCTCATACATCACACCGATCATATCATATATAATCGAATTACCTCTTGTCAATTTGAACACTTCAAATCAACACCAAGAACTGATTCTCAACTTTAATCCATTGAGCCACCAAAGGGACCTTTTGGACCTGTAGCTCAAAGCTCCAACGGTACGTGAATAACTGACAAAACTCTTTAGTCAAGGGATCCACCATCTATTAACTAATCAACATTGCAATAACCCATCACAGATCGCTCGTAAGTACAGCTAGGCCAATAACCGTTATGCCCCTGTAGTTAGATCTAACTCCTTAGGTACCACTGATCCCTCTAATGAACATAAGTCATAGTCCTACTATGACTGAGTCCTCCCTTCTAAAGAGAAGTTGTGGCCACTATGTTCAAGCCCCAGAATCAGCCTTTAAGGGAGCAATCTATCTACTTACCCCTGCTTCGGTGAAGGAGTGAATTCTATCTTGTGTAACTGAGTTCCCAGCTCCCAAGTCAGACAAGTCCTCAAAAAGGTAGGCATGTTGAGTTGGCAATCTGGTCATTCTCACCCATACTAATCAAAGAACCGCCCTAAAAGGCAGAAGTTCTCAAAACACTCAAGATTGAGGTCATGTCACCTATGGTCATTTAGGTGAGATGTAAGTCTCCAGTATCAACGGCATTATATACAGAGATGAATCATCTCATGGTTCGATCTTATACAAACTCTTTGTATAGGAAACCCCCACTCGCATGTCTCAACATGAATGGTCAAGATCTACCATCGTAGTAGTTCACAACACATGCAAAACTCTACAAAGTGGGCAGTATCTGTAGTGTCACCAGGATCAGGAATCCCTCCTTAATCCTTTTATTACAGACCTATTTAGGTTATCACTTAAGGCATGATCCACTTGTATATCTCATATATATGCTTAAGTTTACATACAATAACCACAGAGCTTTGTTTATTGGATATGAGTAAATGTCATAATGAAATAACTCTTACTTTATTCATAACAATGTGTATAGATTACAAACAACGAGACTCCGGGAGAATTAGGACACCAATCCCAACACCATGTACATCACTTAGTTGTCAAAGTGATCCTAAATGTCCAACAAACCTAGTTCAACGCATAGTATCTTCATGTTGGGTGCATGGTTGCTTCACCATGCATCCAACCCTTCCTAAGTCGTCCTTCCTTGACTCTTCTTTCCTTTTCATAGCATGGTTTACTCTCATGAGAGTTTATAACATACTTTTACTCCTCCTTAAGCTCTTCTATGCGTCCACATGGGCCCCTATAAGCCCCTTTATCCTTTATGTGCCCAACATTCTAACCCCTAGGGTTTCCTCTACTTGTAGTGTCATATGTTATTTAACACTTATCCCAATTCTCACCATAACATTCCCATGTGCTCAATTCTTCCTTTATGCATCAAACTCTTCCCCAACTTCTTTCTTCCTTGGTTTTCATCTCCTTCTTATAGCCTAGCTCTCTCTTGTTTGTTCATAGTATAACTATACATCCACTTTACCTCTTCTCACTTCAAAGTATGCACCCAACCCTTGTCCCTATGTGCCCAGCCTCTCTTGGTCGTGTTGGATTTTATGTCCTAAAACTCATAGTTTGTAAAATAATAAATATATTCTGTTTTGTTTTTCGATAAAGTTGTTATCGAAATTGTAATCTTGAATCCAGTACACTAAGGTTCCGAGGCTATTTAATGTAATTTGAACTTTATGTAGTAACATAAATGTGGATCAAGTTCAAATATATAGCCAAAATGGTCTATAGTATATGAATAAGGTTGGGCGCCTTATTATGGGGACACTATGGATGCGGCCCACTTTGTAGATAGTACAAACGATGTGATCCTGAATTGTTCATATAGAGATATGTGAGTGGGGGTATCCTATGTAAAGAGTTTACAGAAGACTGAACCATGAAATAGTCACTTTTTACGTTCTAAATGTCGTTTTATGTATAAAACTGACTATTTCGTTAATTGATGACCTTGGTAACTTAATCTTAATCCTGAGCTAATTATGAACTCCTGTTCACTCAAAATTATTCTTAGAACTGCATAGGTGAGGGCAGCTCAATATCGTTGGCCCAATAAGCCTCCTATTTTAGGGGTAAGATCGGGTGGATAGCTAGGAACATAGGGTACAAGACGAAATTCACTCCTACCCATTATAGGGATAGTAGATAGGTTGTTCCCTTTAGTACTGAATCCAGGTATTGAACAAGGGGCCCCACCCTCTTCTTGGCCCGAGAGGGATTCGGTTTATAGGTTGGACCTTAAACCAATTGTTCATTAGAGGATCAGTGGAACTTAAGGAATAAGATGTAGTCTTGGGGGTAAAACGGTTTTTATGAC
>NC_052351.1:55063436-55109752 GCF_009727055.1 Benincasa hispida
AGAAATAGATAGGGTCTCTCAGGTTCGTTTTCATTCTTGTCTTTCCAACTTCGGGAGCATAATGATTCCGATCTTTGAGGTCTGAAAATAGAGGGTTACACTTACGAGAATTACTAAGTGTTAGGAAATTCTTGACCAAAGTAGCGATAACTGAGTTACTATAGGAATAAGAGTTATTCTAGTGATAGTATCTAGTCAAGATAGTCTTGGTTCAACGGATGAATAGTCGATCACCCCTCGGTGGAGGTTATTCTAAACCATTGAAATATCGTTGCAAAATATAATAATGAAGGGTACATTATTAGTTTTTTTGCTAAACTTGATTGGATTTAACAGATTAATGTTTTTACGAAAAAGGATATGTTTTTCTTTTCAGCATGACTAGCTCTTTAGATCAACTCTTAGCTTCTGAGAAACTAAACGGCGATAATTACTCAACATGGAAAAACAATATGAATTCAACTCTAGTAATAGAGGACTTGAGATTTGTCTTAACTGGGGAATGTCCTCAGGCCCCTGCCTCGAAAGAAGCACAAGGTAATTATGATTTACTAGTTACTGAGACATGTTTAGTGGAGGATGATACCTCAACCTGGATATTAGATTCAGGAGCCACTACACATATTTGATTTTCTTTTTAGAAAACTAGTTCCTGAAAAAAGATTGAAAAAGGCGAGATCACCCTCAAGGTTGGAACAGGAGAGATTGTCTTGGCCGAAACAGTGGGAGACTTGAAGTTTTTTTTCAACAATAGATATATCATACTTAAAGATGTTTTGTATGCACCTCTTATGAAGAGGAATTTAATATCTATCGCTTGTATTATGGAACAAATGTATAAAATATCTTTTGAAGTTAATGAAGCGTTCATTTTCAGAAAAGGTATTCAAATTTGTTTTGCTTTTGATGTTCCTTCATGGGCCACAACATTAAATGCATTTTAAGAGATTCAAATTAGGTTGTCAAGAGTTGTAACCTTTACATCTTTACTTTTGATGTTCCTTCATGGGCCACAACAACAATCTCCCACACATCTTTAGCAGTAACACATTTAATGATTAACCTGAAAATATTTTGATTGACACCATTGAAGATGGCATTTAAGGCTTGTGAGTTTCCAAGTGAGGTTTCATCTTCCTCTTCAGTCCAGTCTTTTTCAGGCTTTTGACTGACAACCCCATCTTTGTCAATAATTGTAGGATGTGACCAACCAATAAAAATCGCCTTCCAAGACTTGCTATCAATAGATTTAAGGAAGGCAGATATTCATGATGGAACGAACACATGCGCAATGAAAGAAAAAAGGATCTAAAGTATTCTAATTAGGTTAATTTTAAAGAATAAGCAAGCAATTAAAACAACTAAAAAGGGATAGAAGAAATACAACCTTTGTAGACATGAATCTTCTCCAAAATAGCTCCAATCTCCTCACGAACGGTTCATAGACCACTATGAGAGTCTTCCTGACTATTCTTTGGCCTTAGAACGGCATGGTGGGATCTGGTGAGTGACTAATTTGGAAAGGAAAAGGTTAAGTCTTTGAGAGAAAATAATTATGAGATTATCACATAATCTCATAAATTTCCACTTGGCAAAGAAAAAAAATCATTAAACTCTTCCTTTTAAAGGTCATTTCATGCAAAACATGCAACTTTGAGTTTGATGAGAATTTGACACCAAAAAATCCAGTAACTCAAAGTGGGATTAGTGGGGCAAGTGTCTTCAAATGAAGACAACACTTAGCAATGCAAAAAATTGGCATTTCCCACTCACAATTGTTAGATCATTCCACTAACTTGGTCAAAGGTCAAAGTTGTTGGAAATGTCCTAGAACTCACAGTTCATGTTAAACATTCTATTTATCAATAAAATGTTATTGAGTAATTTATCCAATAAAGTTGTTGATTTTGTATTCTATTATGAAAATCCAATAAACATATCCATGGCTATAATGTGAATACTTTAACTTTATGTGGTGACATAAACAAGATCAAGCTAATAGTATATAGCCTAAATGGTCTAATAAGTATATGGATGAAATTGGGTATCTCATCCTGGTAACACTATTGGATGCGGCTCATTTTGTAGGTAGTACAAATGATGTGATCCATAGATCATTCATGTAGAGACATGTGAGTGGAGGCATCCAATGCAATGAGTTTGTGTATAGACTGGACCACGAAAATAGTCACTTTTCTTTATAACGACCGTTTACTGTTAAAACTGACTATTTCATTATTTACTAACCTAGGTTAACTCAATCTTAATCCTGAGCTAGCTATGAACTTCTATTTGTTCGAGATTATCCTTTGATCTGCATGGGTGAGACTAGTCCAACAACACTGCTCAATTAGCCTTCCATTTTGGGGATAAGATTGGATGAATAGCTGGGGACATAGTGATAACTTGTAGAAATACAAGTTATTTATACTGTTTTATTTAGAGATTACGGCTAAAAGAAAGAAAAGTTGCGTCGATTGTATAGAAATTGTCTAAGAAATGCGAGAATCATAAATATTCATCAATACACCCACTAACACCCTTGCGATGGTAGAAAAGAATGTTTCAGTTCTGTTTTGCAGGAAATCAAGTCACCGCATGCGTTCATGGCCCAAAGATGAAATGAACAACACATCTACATCGCACTACGCCCGTCAATCAAGAATGAAGAGACGATCAATGCAATGATGGTGCATGCGACAATCGATCAAGAGCTTAACTTCAACCGCATGCGGTAATAAAAAACAACACCGCATGCGGGAGATAGATCGAAGATGTAAAAGAGCAACGCAATTGCAGAGGATTCAGACGCATGTACAGCTGTCAGTTGTGCATTTCTGACGGGATTGATTGCGTAATAGAAGGAATATTCACTCCACCATTTCAGGAACTACCTTAACAATAAAGTGGGGACCACAATGCCAAGAGTCAAAGCTTCGCCTATAAATAGCTTCTGCAATTCCATTGAAAAGAGATACTCGATACGGGAGACTTGATACTTGTATATTCTGGAATACACAGAAACGTGTATATACTGAGCTAAGAGAGAGACTAGTCTGAAGCGATTTCCAGAGAAGGTCTGGGAAGAATCAAAAGACAAGGTCGAAAAGTGAGTCTCCGGGCAAAGAATCCTTTCAATCCTTGTCGTTTAAGCTCTATACGAATGTCACTTCACTAGAAGAGCAAGCCTGAGAGGGAAGCTCTCCTCTTCATCCATTCAACATGCCGGCAAGCAAAACCTCCATTCAGATCTGTGTCAAGACATTGACACTCTTCTGTATTTGTTTCAATCTCTTTTTCATCACTTGTACTCATCTTTTTTACTCTATCATTCACACCATGAATCAGACGCTTAATCTTAGTATTAATTGTTATGATCATTTCCATTATCATCTCTCTGTCTATTTCCGTTCATCCATGATTCACTTTCTCCATGATGTTTTCTTAATTGCCTGGGTAATTAGTAAGAATTAAGTAAGTACATTAATCTGTGTTAAGGAAATAGTTAAGTTTAGCTAAAGCATGCTAGACGGCATCTTCACCTGTGAGAGCAGAAGTGAAGATGCTATTCCGCCTATCGAAAGAGGGTTGGAATAATGCATTAACTAAAGCGAGAAGTACTTCCAAAGATGGAAGCAACCTTCCATTCATCACGTTCATCCCTGTTTCACCATAGAGATATGGAAACGCGGCCGATCACCGAGAGGTGTACACCAAGGGAAAGAGGAACCTTAGTTA
Source organism: Benincasa hispida (assembly GCF_009727055.1). Taxonomy (NCBI): domain Eukaryota; kingdom Viridiplantae; phylum Streptophyta; class Magnoliopsida; order Cucurbitales; family Cucurbitaceae; genus Benincasa; species Benincasa hispida. Next base: position 55,067,175 of record NC_052351.1, read on the forward strand.
CATCTTTAACGCAATTAACAAACTTGCGATGTTTTACTAATTATTCTTTCTCTTTTTGATTCATACATAAAGACTTTCCATCGCATACCACGATCTTTGTATAACTTCACAGTCAGTCTCGAACTTAGTATCATGTATCATGTAGCTTGTATCTTGTATCATAATAGTTTAGGATTTACTTTTTATCACACTTTTATTTTATCAACGCAACTTTATTTTCATCACAATTTAAATTCATGTACAGACCAATTCTTTATTAATTGTAAAAATCGGTTGCATGTATCACAAAAGTAACACATTAGCGAAAACAATCCCTGTGTTCGACCTCGGATTACTTTGAGAAACTTGCGTTTGGAATTATGCTTGGTTTTAGTGCAAGGAAACTTGTGACAACGCATTAGTACATAGCATACTACAAGTATATTATTAACAACGCATATATTTAGAAGTAGTGTGCATAAACGATAACACAGCATCCACATTCCATCTCCATTTTTACGTCATCAAGTTTATGGCAACATGAGCTTGCATCCCATCTAAGCATCGCATATATTTTATCGTTACAAGATTATGGCACCGTTGCCGAGGATTGGTAACGGTTAGTGTTGAATATGTTTGTGATATTTTGCAGGACAGATCTCTTTGTACTGGGTGTTTATCGCGAAGAGCAATCTGACAGTTTATGAGTACTGAAGTGATCTAGAAATTCTAAGCTGACCCAGAGATCAGGTGTATTTTTTGCGCAAGAGCACATCAGAACCAAATTAGGCGAAGAGAAAACATGGCAGATAATAACGAGGCACCCGAAGTGAATCAAGGGGAAAATTGGCCAATGCAAGAACCTGTATTTCTTGCTGCTGATCGCAACATCCCAATGAGGAACTATGCGACGCTGAATTTTTATAACTTCTCGCCTGGAATTTCAAGACCCACGGTTGAGGAGAATGTAAGTTTTGAGATAAGGTCGATTATGCTTCAAATGATCCAAAATGCGGGACAATTAGGAGGTCTACAAGAAAAAGACCCGCATGCTCATTTGACTAGCTTTGTAGACATGTGCAGCGCCTTCTCCATACCTGGTGTGACTTCAGAAGGACTTAGATTGTATCTCTTCCCTTACACCTTGAGGGATGAGGAAAGGAGGTGGGCTCAGTCATTACAGCCACATGAAATCAACGCATAGGATCAGTTGGTCGAAAGGTTTATGAATAGATTCTTCCCTCCAGCCGTCAACGCAAGAAGACGAAGGGATGTGTTGAATTTTGAACAGAAGGGTAATGAAACTTTGAGCTCCACCTGGGTGCAATTCAGGAAATTAGTGAAGAATTGTCGACACATTAGGATCCTCGATTACGTTCTGATGGAGACGTTTTATAATGGCTTGGATCGATCAACGCAAGCAGTAGCTGATGCCTCCACGGCAGGAGGATTAATAGACAAGACGTATACGGAAGCGAAGATCATCTTAGATCGCATTTCGCGAATACAGATGAATGGTTAGATAACGGGTATGAGGAAAAAGGTTCAGAGTAGAGAAGAGTAGAAGGTGCCATTGTGCCAGCCGATACAATGAGCACCCTTGTAGACCAAATGACTATAATGACCTCGCTTCTTCAGACTATGGCTATTCAGCAAGGACATCTCTCTCAAAGNCTATTCAGCAAGGACATCTCTCTCAAAGTTCAGCGCAAGCCAATGCATTGACACGTGGCCGCAATAAATTACGTTCAATGTGGAGAGGGACATTCAGTGGAAGTCTGCCTGTGGAATCAACAATCCGTATACTCTGTCTACAATGAACCGTTCAACAACACCTACAACCCTGGTTGGCGGAATCACCCACTTTTAGATGGGATGGGAATCACAACCAGGGGAGCCACAGTAATCATCAGAGCAGTTATCATGAGAATCGAGGCAACCCTCCGGTCTTCATTAATCAGGATCAAAGTCTAGGTAGTTTGTACAACCCTACGACCAACCGTTCTTTTCTGACACCTCTTGTAGTACCTCGTCTCTGGAAACATTATTGAAACATTATATTAAGAAGAGCGAAGCAATTAAGCAATCACAAGCTTCTTCCTTAAGAAATTTGGAGGAGCAGATTGAACAGCTTGCGATAGAACTTAAGAATAAAACGCCTGGTATGCTACCCAGCAGTTCGGGAGCATCGGGGTCACGTGGTAAAGAGCAATGTCAAGCAGTGACATTGAGAAGTGGCAAGACAACAACCCCTGTGCCCCCTATACCAGACTCAGTAACAAGACCAGTAGATTTAACCATCAACGATGACCAATCAACCATAAATGAAAAAATTATCAGTTCAGAAGAAAGTACATCTACAAGGAATGGATCTCAGTAAGACAAATTCAAAATCACCACAACCTCCAGTTCCTAAAACACAACAAGCATTGGACCTCAAGGAACAACCAATTGAATAGGAAATACGGCGGGATCCTCCACCTTTCCCATCTAGGCTGAAGAAGAAAGATGATAGTGAGCAATTTCAGAGGTTTCTGGATGTCCTCTGACAACTACACATCAATATTCCCTTAATAGAAGCTTTGGAGCAAATGCCGAGCTATGTGAAATTCCTCAAGGACATAGTTGCTAATAAAAGAAAGATTAGGGAGAATGAAATAGTTGCATTAACATATGAGTGCAATGCGCTATTTCAAATCAACGTCCCCACCAAAATGAAAGATCCCGAGAGTTTCACATTGCCCTGCTCAATAGGGGGAAAGAAGGTTAGAAATGCGCTGTGTGATTTGGGGGCGAGTATAAACCTAATGCCCTTTTCAATCTTCAAAAAGTTGAATATCGGTAACGCAAGACCAACCACAATTACATTGCAGTTGGCCGATAGATCAATAACGCATTCTGAAGGCAAAATAGAGGATGTACTTGTGCAAGTAGATAAGTTTATCTTCCCTACTGACTTTATCATATTAGATTATGAAGCTGATAGAGAAGTGCCTATCATCTTGGGTCGCCCATTTCTTGCAACAGGGTGAGCACTGATCGATGTACAGAAGGGAGAACTTACCATCAGGGTCGACGATCAGCAAGTTAAGTTTAGCATTCTCGATGCGTTGAAATACCGGAGTGATATGAAGAATTGTCAATATGTTGAGGAATTACATGAAGAACCTTGGCATGAGCCCTCAGAAGAGTTAGAAGAAGAAGATTTTGGGATCGGCGCAATATGGGAGGAGAATTGCGCCACAATTCAAATTGAATCAAATTTCGAAACAATCAAGTTATCTCAACGAACAACGCAACGCACGAAGCCATCCTTAGAAGAACCACCCGTGTTATAGTTGAAGTCGTTTCTAATGCACCTCAAATATGCATATTTAGGAGGCAATAACACTTTACCTGTTATTATATCTGCCTCACTGAGCAAAAAGAAGGAGGAAGCACTGATTCAAATCTTGAAAAACAACACAAAAGCCTTAGGATGGACCTTAGAGGATATTCGAGGGATCATTCCTTCGTATTGCATGCACAAGATTCGTCTTGAGGAAGGAAAAATAGGATCTATAGAAAGACAACATCGATTGAACGCTGCCATGAGGGAGGTTGTGAAGAAGAAGATAGTGAAGTGGCTTGATGTAGGTGTCATTTACCCTATATCAGATAGCAGTTGGGTAAGCCCAGTGCACTGTGTCCCAAAGAAAGGGGGAATGACAGTCGTCACCAATAGTAAGAATGAGTTAATTCCTAAAAGGACAACTACAGGGTGGAGAATCTTTATGGATTACCTCAAATTAAATCTGGCCACTAAAAAGGACCACTTTCCAATCCCGTTTATGATCAGATGTTAGACCGACTTGTTGGGAATGAATTCTTCTGTTTTCTTGATGGCTACTCAGGGTACAACCAAATTGTGATTGCACCGGAGGATCAAGATAAGACAACCTTCACATGCACATTCGGCACATTTGCATTCTATCGCATACCGTTTAGACTCTGCAATGCACCAGGTACTTTCCAACGATGTATGATCGCAATATTTTCAGATTTCTTAGAGGAGTCAGTAGAGGTATTTATGGATGATTTTTCAGTTTTTGGCAATACTTATGACTCCTGTTTATCTAATCTTAAGAAAGTATTGAAGAGATGTGTGGAAACTAATCTTGTTCTGAATTGGGAGAAATGCCACTTTATGGTTGAAGAAGGAATTGTACTAGGTCACAAAATATCGAAGCAGGATTGGAAGTTGACCAAGCGACGATGCAATTTCCAAGCTACCACCACCAGTAAATGTGAAAACACTTAGGAGTTTTCTGGGACATGCGGGGTTTTATCGAAGATTTATCCGCAACTTTTCTCAGATCGTAAGGCCCCTAAGTGTGCTCCTTGAGGCTGATCGTGAATATGATTTTGATGATGCGTGCACTAAAGCATTCCACACATTGAAGAATGCGCTCATCACCGCACCCATTCTGATTGCGCCGGATTGGACACAACCATTTACGTTGATGTGTGATGCTAGTGGATATGCAGTGGGCACAGTCTTGAGTCAGAGTAAGGACAAGGTATTCCATCCTATCTATTCTGCTAGCAAAATGTTGAATGATGCGCAGGAAAATTATACAACCACGGAAAAAGCAATGCTCGCAGTGGTATTCACGCTGGAGAAATTTTGACAATATTTGATTGGAACAAATGTTGTGCTGTATATTGATCATTCTACGATCAAATATATTATGACAAAGAAGGATGCGAAACCGAGACTGATATAGTGAGTGTTGCTCCTGCAAGAATTTGACCTAGAAATTAAGGATCGAAAGGGCACTGAGAACCAAGTCTTTGATCATCTATCAAGATTAGAAAATTGCGAGGTTCAGAAGAAAGAAAAATACATTGAAGAAAGATTTCTTGACGAACTGCTGATGTCGGTATGCGTTAATGTTCCCTCGTATGTAGACATTGTAAACTTCATCGTTTGTGGCCAAGTACCAGAAGATGATACATACCAGCAGAAGAAAAAGCTGAGACATGATGTCAAGTTTTATTTCTGGGATGACCCCTTCCTGTATCGACTTGGACCTGATCATATTTTATGTCGATGCGTTTCTGATCATGAGGTCAAGCACATTTTGGAGCTTTGTCATGAGTCCCCTTATAGAGGACATTTTAGGGGGCAACGACCACCGCGAAAGTCCTACAGAGTGGCTATTTCTGGCCAACACTATTCAAGGACGCCCATGCCCATGATGTGCAGTGCGATAGATGCTAGAGAACGCGGAACATGTCTAGAAGAAATGAAATTTCTTTGACGTCAATCTTGGAGATTGAATTATTTGATGTATGGGGAATCGACGTTATGGGCCCATTTCCGCCGTCAGAAGGTCATCAATACATCCCGATCGCGGTTGACTATGTATCAAAGTGGGTTGAGGCCATCGCATGTGCTAAGAACGATGCAGCCACGGTGGCAAAATTTCTCAAGAAGAATATCTTTGCTTGATATGGGATGCCCCGGGCCTTAATCAGCGATGAGGGCTCACATTTCATCAACTGCATAATCACCAACCTATTGACCAAGTTTAATGTCAGCCACAGAGTAGCAACGGCATACTACCCACAAACTAATGGGTAGGCAGAGATTTCTAATAGAGAGATCAAAACTATCTTGGAGAAGGTAGTCAGTACCTCCAGGAAGGATTGGTCACCCAAGCTCGATGAAGCGTTGTGGGCATATAGGACGACCTTTAAAACTCCAATTGGCATGTCCCCATATGCTCTGGTCTTTGGAAAATCTTGTCATCTACCTCTCGAGTTGGAACACAAGGCAATGTGGGCATGCAAGAAGCTGAACTTTGATCTAGCAAGTGCGGGGAAAGTCTGGAAGTTACAATTGAACCAGCTGGTCGAGTGGTGAAGGGATGCTTACGAAAATGCCAAGCTCTATAAGGAGAGAACCAAGAAGTGGCATGACGACCACATAAGCAATGGGACATTTGCGAAGGTCAAAAGGCACTACTGTTTAACGTGCATTTGCAATTGTTTCCAGGGAAGTTGAAGTCCCGCTAGTCTGGGCCATTCCGCATCAAGACCATCTTTCCCCACGGTGCAGTGGAACTGACAACCGAAGATGGGAGTAATGCATTTAAAGTCAATGGTGAACGAATTAAGGCCTACTTTGGGGGTGATGTGGATCGACGCATGGAGACCATCGACTTAGGCATCCCTATATCTATGTTTAATTGCTTTCTTTACAGCTTTCAGTTACTACTTTCTAAATTGTATATTTACTACTTATTAGAATTAGCCTTTAATGCTTTATGTATTTACCTTCAATTTAATTCATTTGTGTATTTCCATGTCATGTTTAATTTCTTTAATTTGTATGCATTAGTAGCGTTGTTCTTATAATTTTTGTGAATGACTGAATAAAACGAGAACACCGCAAAGTCTTTTCGACTTGCGTTATTGATGAATTAAAAAGAAAAATAAAAATTAGTATGCAATGCGATGATGGGTGCATCTCGTGATAACACGATACACTTTGCATCCATCCGACCCAAATGCATTGCGCTGAGGGGTGTGTTGCGCGTGTATGTATTTTTCGCCCATCCTTAGCAGAAACGTACTATGTTGAGGTAGTGTTGCGCCAGTAGAAATAACATGCACTCGTCCTCCAGAAATGTGTTGAGTTGAGGGGTGTGCTGCGATGATACATGTGTTGTTGCCCGTCCTCTACAAATATGCATTTGCGTTAATGGAAGCTTGGTGTTAATTTTTAATCGAGCACCCGTCTGAATCAAATACAAAAGATAATTTCATTTCATTATTTTTCTATGTATAGAAGCTAATTCTTTGATTCTTTGTACATGCAAAAATTTTGTATTGCGTTAATTGTAGTTCCTTGTATACTTAGTTAATTTTTAATACAACTGAGTAGCAATTCCTTCCACATGCATTAGCCTCTTCTTTATCATCCTTTGTCAATTTTTGCAATATTCTTGGATCTTTTATTTTGCGTTATTCATTGCACTGCCATGACGAGGTATATGCATATACTTAGTAACATTTCCCACACTTTGTATTTTCTGCCTAGCACTTAGATAATTCGTAGCAATAGCACTGCTTTACCTTTTATCCTTTAAAATTCTGCTCAAACCTTCTTTTCAAAATTTTGTCTAAGTGTTTGTCTATTCTGTCCAAACAACACAATGAGAACCTTGCGCATCTCTAAATTTGGGGGTGGGGAAGATCTGAGCATATGAGATCAAGTGATGCAGTCATTAAGAAAATGCGTTCATTATCATCATAAAAAAAATAATAATATAATTTTCATACAAAACTCCAATGTCAGTGCAAGGGAAATCCCAAAACAATCCCAACCTGATAAGAGCTAGTCATGAAAGAAACCTGCTCGTAGTTGGATGTTCGCATGACACCCGTGGGAGCAAGCCAAAACGAAGGTGGGTTTCCAAGAACGACGCAATATGAAAAGAGAAAAAAATGAGAAAAAGAAAAATAAGAGCATAAGGGAAAACTCCTCTGGCCAGCAAAAGTTAAACTTAGCTGAAAATAAAGAGTTAAAGTTTAGATTGGCACACAACCGTAGTTGGATGTTCGCATGACAGCCGCGGGAATAAGCCAAAACGAAGGGTGTAACCATGATACACGGTCTTTAATAAATGACGCAAATTTGACCACCCCATCCAGACTCATCGAGTTGTTTGTACAAGAAGAGGTAAACATTCTTTTTAAAACTAGAAAGGGATTTTTGAGCAGAAAGTTGTGGTATAGAAGAATAAAGTAGGGCTTTGTTATGAATTATCAAGGATAGAAGGAAATTGCATTGTTAAGTAATGTTTCCTAGGTGGAGCATTTGGAGCAACCAATCGATGCAAAGTTTAGGATAAGAATTGAGCAATATTGCTTTAGTAGAAGATATGCTTGAGGACAAGCATATATCTAAATTTGGGGGTGTGATAACTTGTAGAAATACAAGTTATTTATATTGTTTTATTTAGATATTAAGGCTAAAAGAAAGAAAAGTTGCGTCGATTGTATAGAAATTGGCTAAAAAATGCGAGAATTATAAATTGTCGTCAATATACAAACTAACACCATTGCGATGGTAGAAAAGAATGTTCCAGTTCTATTTTGTAGGAAATCAAGTCATCGCATGTGTTCGTGGCTCAAAGATGAAATGAACAACGCATCTACGTCACATTGCGCCCGTCAATCAAGAATGAAGAGACGATCAACGCAATGACGACACATGCGACAATCGATCAAGAGCTTAACTTCAACTACATGCAATAATAAAAAACAACACCGTATGCGAGAGATAGATCGAAGATGTAAAAGAGCAACGTAATTATGGAGGATTCAGACATGTGTACAGTTGTCAGTTGTGCATTTCTGACGGGATTGATTGCATAACAGAAGGAATATTCACTCCACCATTTCAGGAACTGCCTTAACAATAAAGTGGGGACCACAATGCCAAGAGTCAAAGCTTTGCCTATAAATAGCTTCTGCAATTCCATTGAAAAGAAATACTCGATACGAGAGACTTGATACTTGTATATTCTGGAATACACAGAAACGTGTATATATTGAGCTGAGAGAGAGACTGGTCTAAAGCAATTTCTAGAGAAGATCTGAAAAGAATCAAGAGACAAGGTCGAGAGGTACGTCTCCGTGTAAAGAATCCTTTCAATCCCCATTATTGAAGCTCTATACGAAGGCCACTTCTACAAGAAGAGCAATCCTGAGAGGGAAGCTCTCCTCTTCATCCATTCCACACGCCGGCAAGCAAAACCTTCATTCAGATCTGTGTCAAGACGTTAACACTCTTCTGTATTTGTTTCTATCTCTTTTCCATCACTTGTACTCATCTTCTTTACTCTATCATTCACACCATGTATCATACGCTTAATCTTAGTATTAATTGTAATGATCATTTCCATTATCATTTCTCTGTCTATTTTCGTTCATCCACGATTCATTTTCTCCATGATGTTTTCTTAATTCCCTGGGTAATTAGTAATAATTAAACAAGTACATTAATCTGTGTTAAGGAAATAATTATATTTAGCTAAAGCATGCTAGACGGCGTCTTCACCTGTGAGAGCAGAAGTAAAGATGCTATTCTGCCTATCGAGAGAGGGTTGGAAGAATGCGTTAACTAAAGCGAGAAGTACTTCCAGAGATTGAAGCAACCTTGCATTCATCACATTCATCCCTATTTCACCATAGAGATATGGGTTCACGACCGATCATCGAGAGGTGTATGCCAAGGGAAAGTGGAACCTTAGTTACATTTTTAATGCAATTAACAAACTTGCGATGTTTTACTAATTATTCTCTCTCTTTTTGATTCATACATAAAGACTTACCATCACATACCACGATCCTTTGTATAATTTCACAGTCAGTCTCGAACTTAGTATCATGTATCGTGTAGCTTGTATCTTGTATCATAATAGCTTAGGATTTACTTTTTATCACACTTTTATTTTATCAACGCAACTTTATTTTCATCGCAATTTAAATTCATGTACAAACCAATTCTTTATTAATTGTAAAAATCGGTCGCATGTATCACAAAAGTAACACATTAACGAAAACAATCCCTTTGTTCGACCTCGGATTACTCTGAGAAACTTGCGTTGGAATTATGCTTGGTTTCAGCGCAAGGAAACTTGTGACAACGCCTTACTCCATAGCATACTACAAGTATATTATTAACAACGCATATATTTAGAAGTAGTGTGCATAAGCGATAACAAAGCATCCACATTCCATCTCCATTTTTACATCATCAAGTTTATGGCAACATGAGTTTGCATCCCATCTAAGAATCGCATACATTTTATAGTTACATATAGCCCTGCAAGACAGAATTCACTCCTACCCGATTTGGGGTTAGCAAATAGGTTGTTCTCTTAAGTACTGATTCCAGGTCTTGAACAATCAGGTTCCCGCCTTCTCTTGATAGATAAAGGACTGGATTTATAGGTATTCTGAATCAAAATTTTTCATTAGAGGGTCAGTAGGAACTTAAGGAACAAGATGTATTCATAGGGTTAAAACGGTGATCTTGACCCAGCTGTGATTACGAACAACCTGTAAAGGATCGACTTACTGATTATGGTTATATCAAGTGGACATAATATATCTACAGTGAGGGGAGTCCAAATATGGGCTTTAGTGGAGTGACCCATTAGTTAACGAATGGTGGTTAATTTAGTGAATTCCGTTTTAAACATCTCTATATTAAAAAAAAGGCCTATGCTTTGGTTGATTTTAACATAAAAGTTGTTTTCTAGTAAGAGATACTTTTAATTGTTCTAGTAAGAGATAGATATAAGATTTCTTTTCATTTCAAAAACAAAAAGTACATCATCTAATATAATGAATCTATCTCTGGATAATAGCTTAAGAAACTCCCACTGATTTTTCTGAGATAATCTCTCATGTTCAAAACTTGGAGAATTATCCCTTTTTCTGCAAGCAATCTTCAAGAACTAATTTCCTTGTTTTTCTTTCTCCGCTTTCTTCTTCGCAAGGTACTTTGGGCAGTTTTTTTTCCAGTGCCCAACCTTGTTGCAGTAGAAATATTTTCATATATCTGCAACTTTAGCCTTACCTTTGCGGTCAGTAAGAGTCTTCCCTTTCCCCTTACACTTTTTCATTCGGAACACTATTGTTCTTAAAAGAAGAAGGGCCAGACTTTGTCCTAGAGGACAATCCTCTGTTGACCTTATTCGTGGTGGCAACATTTACCTCCGCTTCCAGTCCCATGGAATTCAAGAGGGACTGATAAGTCTGAAGCTATTTGAGAAGAATAGTCAAGTTATATACTATCTTGTTCATCATTGCATTTGTGCGGAATTAGAAGCTCTTCAGAAGAGACTCTATAATAAAACTGGCCCGACTCTTCTCATTTATGACATCCCTGTTTACTTCTGCCACATTAAAATGGACCATTATGTCCAGGACATATTCTCTAATAGAAACCCTTCTTTCATACGATAGTTGTAAACATACTTGATAGCATCATGTCTAAGGGAGAAGGACGGTTGTCCGAACATCCCCCCGCAAAGATTCCATAATCTCTTTAGCGGTATGCATGCGATCATGTTTCTTAGCCAAAACATCATATATGCTGGCAAGAATGTAGACTCTGGCTTTTTCATTTGCCTTGTCCACTTGTCATATGATTTAATTTCAAGATTAATTCTAATAATAAATTTTAAAATTAAATTAATATTAAATAAATAATTAAAAAAATTAATTAATTTGATTTAATATTAAATCCAACAATAACCCCAATGAATATGAATCCCTATTCATAATCTTGATATTTAAATCTTATTTAAATATCTCCTATTTTCTCTCTTTATGTTTACCTTACTATTAAACATTAGGTTAAATATATCGTATATATTTAACACTGTGCTCCAAAAATCGAATTTGAACTCTTCAAATTTGTTCGATACTGTTCTAAGGTTTAGTCCGATATGAGCTAGTAGGGGGACCTTATGAACCTACAGATCATGGGCTCTAATGATTTGAGATTAATCGGTCAAACTCTTTAACCTAATTAACCACCATTCATTAACTATCGAGTCACTCCACTAAAGCACCGTAGTTGCACTCCCCTCACTGTTGATATATTATGTCCACTCGATATAACTATTATTAGTAAGTCAAGCCTTCACAAGTTGTTTGTAATAACGGTTGGATCAAAAGTTGTTTTACTCCCGAGATTACATCTTGCTCCTTAAGTCCCACTAATCCTCTAATGAACAATTGGTTTGTGATCCAATCACTAAACCGAGTCCCTCTTAGGCCAATGAGAGGGTGCGACCCCTTGTTCAAGACCCAAAGTTAGAACTTAAGGGAACAACCTCTCTACTATCCCTAAAAGTTGGTAGAAGTGAATTCCGTCTTGCATCTTATGTCCCCAGCTATCTACCTGATCTTACCCCTGAAATGGGAGGCTTATTGAGCTGGTGTTGTTGAGCCAACCCTCACCCATGAAAATCTAAGGATAATCCTGAATAAACATGAGTTATAGTTAGCTTAGAATTAAGGTCAAGTTACTTAGGTCATCGCTTTGAAATAGTCAGTCTTAAACAGTAAACAACATTATAAAGTAAGAGTAACTTATTTCTTGGTCCGATCTCATGCAAACTCATTGCATAAGATCGGACCAAACTCATTACATAGGACGCCCCCGCTCTTTATGTCAATACATGAACGAATCAGGATCACTTCGTTTGTAGCACTTTACAACAAATTGTAACAACTACAAAGTGGGTCGCATCCGATAGTGTTACCAGAATAAGGTACCCAGCCTTATTCGTATACTATAGACCATTTTGGGTATTTACTGAACTTGATCCACTCTTATATCTCTACACAAAGTTCATGTATTCATATAATAACCATGGATCTTTAGTTTATTGGATTTATTCTTCTTTCTAAAACGAAATGAGCAATTCATACATTCAATAACAAATTTATTGAATAAAACCCCAATAAAATTTTTATTGATAACAAAATAAGTTTGTTTTTTACAAACCACAAGTTTTAGGACATAAAACCCAACAATTCAGGTGTTCCAGTAGGAGTAGTTTGTCCCATCCAGAACTAGTGGATGTGTAGCAGATCCACCTTCCCTGATCGACTCAATTAAGGACTCATTGAGCAAGAAGTCAACCCTCTCTGACCAAATGAAAAAGAGTGAATCACAATAATACCATAAGCTAGTAAAAAAGGCTATTAACAACAGTATGGGTAAATAGACAGAAGTGAAGAGTAAGAGAGATGCACACAGAGACTTGTAAACCCAGTTCGGTGAAATCACACATATGTTTGGGAGGATTTCTACCTAGGTGAAAGAAATCTACTAAAATGTAACTTAGTTTTTAAAACATACACTTCAACTAAGATTACATAATATCAGTTTACTCATAACTAAATACTAGCGAGAAAGTTACGCTTACTCTAACACTTATACTTCTTAGATGAGCCTGTAGATTTAGGCTCCCCTTAAATTTGATACCACAACAATGAGTTCACACCCTTTTCACCTGCTAGTTGAAGGAATGCTCAACCAGCAGTCTACTACAGCAAAACTACTTAGTCAGCCCAAGCTTTAAAGAACCGCCATGCTTCTTACTCTGATTAAGTAGCAACACCGAACACACAAAATCCTTCTGAATTACGATGAATCAATCCACACTAACAAGAATAGGGCTTGCCCTAAAACCACACCAAAATCACAAATAAAATCAAGCCTCATAAGGCAAGAGACCACCAATAGCAATAAATCAAACAAGGAAAAGATCACCCCAGTAAATCTTCCACCAATAAGGAAAGAATACCTACATCAGGTTAGAGACAAAATATCCAACAAAATAAAATAAAATATTATCAGCCAACCAAACACGTTACAAGTGGGAATGACTTCTTCATGTATAATGCTAATAACGCCACACCCAAAAGATGCATTTAAGTGTCAAGAAATTTCTTGGATACAAATCAAGATTTAATTTAGAAACACACACATGTTGGGTTTTATGCCCTAAAACTTGTAGATAGTAAATGTAATTAATTGACCAGCATCAATAAAGAGTTATCGATATTATTTCAATAAACGTTATTGATTGTGTTACGTCATCAATAAAGAGTTATTGATGTCATTTCAATAAACGTTATGGATTGTGTTGTATTCTGTTTTGTCTTAATAATCCCAAATCCACTAAACTAACATCCAAGGTTGTCTTATGAGTCTTGAATAGTATGTGGAGACATACAGAGATCAATGTTCAAGATACAACTTAAAGGGTCTATAGTATAGGTATAAGGTTAGGTACCTTATCTTGATGACAATATGGGTACGACCCACTTTGTATTTTATACAAACACAATGATCCAACACGTTCGTGTAGGTGACATGTGAGTGGGGGTATCCTATGTAATGAGTTTGCATAAGACCAGACCACGAAATAGTAACCACTAGATGTAATACTATTAACTAGTCAGGTTTCTATTTCAATAGGATGACCTAGGTGTAAGAGAATACAGCGCACATGCGGAAGTAATTTGGATCTTAAGCACTCTAATTTCATTCATTTTAGGAAAGAAATATGCATGTTCAAAGGAGGAAAATAGAGTTTCAGAAATACAACCTTTGAAGAATCTCCAAACTGGTACAATCCTTTGATGAATTTTGATCACAAACACTTCATGTACCACCGCTAGAGTCTTCCTTAGTATTTTTTGGCCTTAGAACGGATTATGGGATCTAATTGTGATGAAATTTGAAGGGAATTTTATAATCTTAGGGAGATTGGTGTGAAGAGTTTTCTCCTTAAATTCAGCAACAAAAAGAAGTTTTCCTTAGCTAAATTTTTTTCTACTTATAGAAGAAATCCATGCAAAAAGAATTAAACTCATGTTCACACCAAATCAACCTTAATTTTGAGTGGGAATGTGAGGGTTTAAGAAAATGGGAAATGTGGGATACACCCACTATCCCAAATATTCTTTTCAATAATTGATTTTAATAAAATAAATTAAAATGAATTTTAATTTTAAATAACATTAATTCAAATAATTAATATTAAATAAAGTAATTTCTTTCTAAAAATAATTTTAAACAAAATTAATTCTAATAATTAATTTAATATCAAATATTAAATTAATAATAAACACCAATTCCGAATATGAATCTCTATTTATGTATAATATCTAAATCATAATTAAATATTTTCTAACTCTCTAATTTGTTTAATTTGACAATTAAACATTTAATTATATCGTATATAATTAATACTTTATCCCCAAATCTGAATTTGAACATTTCAAATTCTCTCATCACACTGTCCTTGTCCTAAGGTTTAGTCCAATATGAGATAGCAGAGGGACCTAATGGACTTACAGATCATGAACTCCAACGATCTAAGATTAACCAGCTAAAGTCTTCAGCCTAATTAACTAACATTCATTAAATACCGAGACATTCCACTAAAGCCCAATAGCTGCACTCTTCTCATTGTAGATATATTTCTGTCCACTTGATTTAACCATGATTAGTAAGTCGGTCCTTCATAGGTTGTTTGTAATTATAGCTAGGTCAAAATTATCGTTTACCCCTAAAAAGACATCTTGCTCCTTAAGTCCCACTGATCCTCTAATAAACAATTTGTTAGAGTAAGAAAACATATAGCGGAAGTATCAAGGATCCATAAGCATTCCAATTCACTAACTTTGGCAGAAACTAAAGTATGTTCACCAAAAACCACCGTGACCTCAAGATCTTCCCCATTATCCTCTTGGATCTTTAGACCGAGTTGTGAGACTCAAGAACAACTTAAAGTGATGAAGAAGAGAGAAAAGCTCATAGCAGCACACTTCGAAGAATCCTTTCTTCCCACTGAAATTTTCTCTCAAAATTTCTGTGTTATGCATGCCTTCAATTCACTCCAATCTTCTTTATTTATTGCAAATGAACATGTAAAGAAGAGATATACATGGCTTGCAGCTTATGCTTGGAGCTTTAATGAAGAGGAGGAAGTGGGCTTTGTGTGAGCATGAAGAAGATGATATAAGAAAATCAAGTTTTTCCATTTTGGACATGCAAATCGATTTTTCCAATTTTTCTTTAAATCCAAAATCTTGATTTCAAAATTCAATTTTGATTTTAATAACTAAAAAACCATTTTCTAAAATTAATTTCATAAAATTAATTTTTGCACAATAATCATCTTCATATATTTTAATCATATTTAAATATATATTCTCTTATTCCGTTTAATTTGAACATTTCAAATTTTCTCAAGCTACTCTAAAGCTTAACCATTTACAAGCTAGTAGGGGGACCTCGCGGACCTACAGATCATGGGCTCTAATGATTCGAGATTAATCAGCTAAACTCATTAATCCAATCTAACCCCCATTCGTTAACTAATGGGACACTCCACTATAGCCCATAGTTGAATTCCCCTCACTGTAGATATATTATGTCCACTTTATAACCATAATCAGTAAGTCGATCCTTCACAGGTTGTTCGTAATCACTACTAGCACAAAATTACCATTTTACCCCCATGAATACATCTTGTTCCTTAAGTTCCTACTGACCCTCTAATGAACAATTCTGATTCATAATCTCTATTAATCAAATCCTTTCTCTATCATGAGAAGGCGGGGCCCCGATTGTTTGAGAGCTGAAATCAATACTTAAGAGAACAACCTATCTGCTAACCCTAAATAGGGTAGGAGTGAATTCCATCTTGCAAGGCTATGTCCCCAGCTATTTATCCAGTTTTATCCCCAAAATGTTAAGCTTATTAACCAATGCTATTGGACTACTCTCACCATTTGCAGATCAAAGGATAATCCCGAACAAACAGAAGTTCATAGCTAGCTAAAGATTAAGATCGAGTTAACCTAGGTTACTAAATAATGAAATACTCAGTTTTAACAGTAAACGGTCGTTATAAAGAAAAGTGACTATTTTCGTGGTCCAGTATATATGCAAACTCATTGCATAGGATGCCCCCACTCACATGTCTCAACTTGAACGATTTATGGATCACATCGTTTGTAGCACTTTACAACTTCTTGTAACAACTACAAAGTGGGCCGCATCCAATAGTGTTACCAGGATGAGATACCCAATTTCATCCATATATTTATTAGACCATTTAGGCTATATACTGTCAACTTGATCCTATTTATGTCACTACATAAAGTTACAGTATTCAGACTAAAGCCATGGATATGTTTATTGGATTTTCATAATAAGATGCAAAATCAACAAATCGTTATTATTGATAAATAGAATGTTTAACACGAACTGCAAGTTCTAGGACATACCCAACAATCTCCCACTTGGACTAAAACTCCAGTGTGAATAAATATATACAATATAATGTTGAGAAACATAATGGGAAAAATATAATAAACTAGGGTATCTCTAATACCATAGACATTCTCCCACTTGCCTAGGTTACACTACTCAGAGTCCTAATCCAACTAGGTGGCCCTTAAATACTTTAGCCGAGAGGGCCTTTGTGAATGGATCAGCAAGGTTGTCTTCAGAGGCAGTCTTTGTGACAATCACATCTCCTCTGTATACTATCTCCCGGATGAGATGATACTTTCTTTCAATGTGTTTTCCACGTTTCTGACTCTTGGGTTCCTTTGAGTTGGCAACAACACCATTATTGTCACAATACAGTGTGATAGGCAAGTGCATATTTGGAACGACTTCCAAATCAGCCAAGAATTTGCGTAGCCATACTACATCTTTAGCAGCTTCGCATGCAACCACCTATTCCACTTCCATTATGGAGTCAGGGATGCAACTTTGCTTGATGCTTCTCCAAACTATAGCTCCTCTGTTAAGAGTGAAAACTGATCCTGAGGTAGATTTCCTGGAATCTACGTCAGTCTGAAAATCAAAATCAGTGTATCCTGTAAGGATCAAATCCTTAGGTCCATACACAAGCATATAGTTCCTCGTTCTCCTTAGATACTTGAGGATATTTTTTACAACAGTCCAATGCCTGTGTCCTAGAATTGATTGGAACCTGTTAGTGATTCCAACTGCAAAACATATGTTAAGGCATGTACACAACATAGCGTACATCAAACTCCCAGCTACATCCAATATCCAGGTAAGGTGAGAATTTTCCACTATACATGTTTCAACAACTAGTAAAACAGATTTACCTTGTTTAGCCTTTTCTACTTTCTTTTCAGCCAGATATTTTAGGCTGTTTCGTTTGCAATGCCCAACTTCTCCACAATGGAAACATTTTCCTTTGGGAGTTTTGTTTTTGTTTTTCTTTGCAGTGGCTTTCTTTTTCCCTTTTTCTTTCTTCTTCATTTGTACAGTTTTATCCTTAGAAGAAGAAGGATCAACTTTCTTATCATCAGTGGGTTTCGTACCTGACGTGGACCCCTTATAAAAAATTTTTGGTTTCGAAATAACATTTATAACTTTTTCCCTCAGTTTCATCATTGATTGATAAGTTTGCAACTCATTCAATAGGGTCGTTAAGTTATAAGTGATTTTGTTCATCACAGCGTTTGTCCTGAACGGTAGATAACTCTCTGAGAGAGATTCCAGTATCATGCTCACTTGACTTATCTCATCTATCATCGCCCCATGAGCCTCCACAATATTGAAATGAACCATCATGTCGAGAACGTGTTCTCTTACATTGGTTCCATCTTTCATGCGTGTTACATAAACATATTTGATGGCTTCATGTCTAATAGAAGAGGACGGTTGTCTGAACATCTCCTATAATGATGCCATAATCTCACGAGCTGTGGGCATGACCTCATGCTTCTTGTCAAGTACATCAGATATACTTGCCAAGATATAGGCCCGAGCTTTCTCGTTCGCTCTCACCCATCTATCATAGACGTCCTGAACAATTCGGGTGGCTGTTCAACTAGGAACTGGAGGAGATTCCTCTGCCAACACAAATCTCCGATCGTCTACTACTAATATCGTATTGATGTTTGACTTCCAGTTCGAATAACCCTCTCCATTAAATTTATAAGAAGCAAACAATTGTATGATTGAGTTCCACATTGCTGAAACATTTTAAACAAACTCTATTAAATATGCATCTAAATCCATTTTTAGCAAAACTAATAAAGTACCCAATAAATCTTTATTTATTTGCAACGATACTTAAGTGATTTAAAACAAATGCTACTGTGGGGCAGTCAAGAATTCCTTCACAGAAGCAAGACAGTTCTTGACCAAATACTATTTCCAGAATAACTCATATTCCAATAGATCTTTTGGTTATCGTTTTTGGCCAAGATCTTTGCTAACGATTAGTAATTCTTATAAGTGTGACCCGCCATTTTCAGATCTTATAGAACCGTATGAATATGCCTTCGAGATAGAAGACAACATCCAAGACGGAACTATAAGACCCTATTCATTTTACTAAAGCCTGGGTTGTTCCGAATCCTATGTGACAACCCTCCGTAGGGATCGCCGCGCTTAACGACTAGCTAGTGCCACATAAAAACAACAGTAAGTGCAACATAGGAATCTCACAGTTCAAACTAATGGAGGAGACCGTAGGACAATGTTGACACAGTTCCTTCACCCACTTATTATGAACTACCTCCTTCATTCACCTTGTTATTGACCCATGCAAACACTTTTCGTATGGAGAAGTCGAGGTAAGATCGACACAAAGCTAAGCATGGATCTCACGGTGTGAACTCTTGAGGACGTGAGAGCTAATAATTATATATCAAATATATTGTTATCTCCCACTGAAGTGTTCTAAATGTTTGGGTGTTTTACTTAAGCATGACGGCTAATTTCATACAACCTAAGTCTAAGCGGTTTATCCAAGTATAATTCTTATAATTGGATTTAACCTACAATATCTAGGTGATAAACCATTCTATTACCTCACATCGCTCACGCAAGCTCATAAAATCAGTTAACAACTCTCAATAGTTCGATCATAATCCCTAGGTAGAAGGTGTTCCGTAAACCATCAACTTAAGTACCCCCAGCCTTAGGTAGGTTTATGAACCGATATGAGTTTGTAACTGTATTTTATAAGGTAACAATCTATTTAACAAAGTGAGCCTAAGTGAGCATTCAACTATTCTTTGTTATGGATTTTAAACGTCTAACCAATTTTATAACAACTTACAAAATTTTAGACATGCTTAACATCCACAACATTCAAAAAAGGCATCTAATATAACCATTATATTAAACATAACCCAAACATGCATACTATATATTATAACAATTATAACATACTTTCAATGCATGTAACATGCTTCCTACGGTGGGTTTTTAAATCTACATGGCATACTGTATGCATATACATGAATTATTTAATTATTACATACATCTCATGCATAAACAATTAAATACTAATTGATATGGTTTTCGTTTTGGCATAAACAAACAAACAGATGCCTAACTATTACAAATAGCTTCACAACTGTCTTTGAACTACTCGAACCGCTCCAAACCGACCCCGAGCACCTTTAACTGGACTGGATGAGTCTGAACCGGACCAACAAAGTCTAAACCAGACTAGCCAAGAACCTTTTGAGGCTGAACCAGATTGGACCTTGAGAAAACCGGTTGAACCGACTGCTCTCAATCCAACCTCAAAGTCTTGCTAAGGCCAATCGTGTAGCACTGAAGGCAACCATCTAGCACCATCGCCTTGTACGGAGAAGAGGTACACGTTTGCTTAGTGTCTGTCGCAGCTAAACGATCGCTTAGCTCTATCGTATAGAACTAGACGATCGCTTAACACCATCGCCCAGTGCTTCATGTCATCATTTAGTGTCCACCACAGCTAAACGATCGCTTAGCTCTATCGTATAGAACTAGACGATCGCTTAACACCATCGCCCAGTGCTTCATGTCATCATTTAGTGTCCACCACAGCTAAACGATCGCTTAGCTCTATCGTATAGAACATCATTGTGTCATTCAGCATCATAACTAAATGATCATTTAGTTCCATCGCATAGAAACTTCAATGCATCGCTTAGCACCACATCTACACGATCGCTTAGTGTCGCATCTAAACGATCACTTAACACTATCGCGTAGCACTTCATCGCATCGCTTAGCGTGCGTCGTAGCTAAACGATCGTGTAGTGCCATTGTTTAGCAAATCCAACGTATCTTTTAGTTCCTGTGCAAAAGCAAATCCAACGTATCTTTTAGCTCCCGCAGGTACACGATCGTTTAGCGTTCAACATCACAACAACCAGCGCCCATTGCTATATGATCGTCTAGCTTTTCTCCACATCGTGTAACGCCTGGGACTAGATGATCGCTCCTAAACCTGTCTCTTATACACATCTAGATGTGTATAAGAGACAGGACCAGCGCCCATTGCTATATGATCGTCTAGCTTTTCTCCACATCGTGTAACGCCTGGGACTAGACAAGCGCTTAGCAACTGAACCTTAACAACGATTTTGAGCAGAAGCTGAAAAACTGGAAGACCAACTCGGCCTCCTTCACTTGTTTCTTCAATTACATCTTAATTTCAACTCTAATGACTCCAAATAAATTACAAACTCTTGCTAACACATATAAGCTCATGAAACAAGAGCCAATTACAAATTTAATTGAGAAATTAAAGAGAATTAAAATGCCAAAACTCAGAAAACCATATCAGTGCATCAGTTTCATATATCTCATGAAAAACACCCACCACAACACAATTAAACTGAATTTAATGCTTATATGATGCTCTGGTACCAATTGTTAGAGTAAGAAAACATGCAGCGAAAGTATCAAGGATTCATAAGCATTCAAATTCACTAATTTTGGTAGAAACTAAAGCATGCTCATCTAAATAAGAGCGTTTAAGATCATACCTTTGTAGAACTCTTCAAGAACTTGATCATCAACAGCAGTCTTCACCAAAGATCACCGTGAACCACCTCAAGATCTTTCTCACTATCCTCTTGGAGCTTTAGACCAAGTTGTGGGACTCAAGAACAGCTTGAAGTGATGAAGAACGGAGAAAAGCTCACAGCAGCACACTTCGAAGAACCCTTTCTTCCCACTAAAATTTTCTCTTAAAATTTCTGTATTATGCATGCCTTCAATTCACTCCAATCTTCTTTATTTATTGCAGATGAACAATGTAAAGAAGAGATATGCATGGCTTGTAGCTCATGCTTGGAGCTTTAATGAAGAGGAGGAAGTGGGCTTTGTGTGAGCATGAAGAAGATGATATTGGAAAATCAAGTGGGCTTCAATTCACTCCATTTTGTGCATGCAAATCGATTTTTCCAATTTTTCTTTAAAACCAAAATCTTGATTTCAAAATTCAATTTTGATTTTAATAACTGAAAAATCATTTTCTAAAATTAATTTCATAAATTAATTTAATATCAAATATTAAATTAATTTTTGCACAATAATCATCTTCATATATTTAAATCATATTTAAAAAATATATTCTCCTATTCCGTTTAATTTGAACATTTCAAATTAATTTCTCAAGCTACTCTTTAGCTTAACCATTTACGAGCTAGTAGGGGGACCTCGCGGACCTACAGATCATGGAATTCAATGATTCGAGATTAATCGGCTAAACTCATTAGTCCGATCTAACCCCCATTCGTTAACTAATGGGACACTCCACTATAGCCCATAGTTGAACTCCCCTCATTGTAGATATATTATGTCCACTTTATAAACATAATCAATAAGTCAATCCTTCACAAGTTGTTCGTAATCACAGCTAGGTCAAAATTACCATTTTACCCCTGTGAATACATCTTGTTCCTTAAGTTCCTACTAACCCTCTAATGAACAATTCTGATTCATAATCTCTATGAATCAAATCCTTTCTCTATCATGAGAAGGCGGGGCCCCGATTGTTTAAGACCTGAAATCAATACTTAAGAGAACAACCTATCTGCTAACCTTAAATAGGGTAAGAGTGAATTCCATCTTGTAAGGCTATGTCCCCAGTTATTCATCCGGACTTATCCCTAAATTAGGAAGCTTATTGAGCAGTGTTGTAAGCAATGTTGTTGGACTACTGTCACCATTTTCAGATCAAAGGATAATCCCAAAAAACAGAAGTTCATAGCTAGCTCATGATTAAGATCGAGTTCACCTAGGTTATTTGATAAATGAAATAGTCAGTTTTAACAGTAAACGGTTGTTATAAAGAAAAGTGACTATTTTCGTGGTCCAGTCTATATGCAAACTCATTGCATAGGATGCCCCCACTCACATGTCTCAACATGAACGATTTGTGGATCACATCATTTGTAGCACTTTACAACTTCTTGTAACAACTACAGAGTGGGCCGCATCCAATCTGTCTCTTATACACATCTAGATGTGTATAAGAGACAGGCATCCAATAGTGTTACCAAGATGAGATACCCAATTTCATCCATATACTTATTAGACCATTTAGGCTATATACCATCAACTTGATCCTGTTTATGTCACTACATAAAGTTACAGTATTCAATGTATAGCCATGGATATGTTTATTGGATTTTCATAATAAGATGCAAAATGAACAAATCATTATTATTGATAAATAGAATGTTTAATACGAACTGCGAGTTTTAGGACATTCCCAACACAATTGGTTTGTGGTCCAACCACCAAACCGAGTCCCTCTTGAGCCAATGAGAGGGTAGGGCCTCTTGTTTAAGATCCGGAGTCAACACTTAAAGGAACAACCTATCTACTATCTTTAGAATCGGGTAGCAGCGAGTTCCATCTTACAGGACTATGTCCTCAGCTATCTACCCAGTCTTCCCCCTAAAATGGAAGGCATATTGAGATGATGATGTTGAGCCACTCTCGCTTATGCAGATTAAAGGATAATCCCAAATAAATAGAGGTTCATAGTTAGCTCAGGATTAAGATCGAGTTACCTAGGTCATCGAATTGAAATAGTCAATCTTATAAGTAAACGGCATTATAAAGTAAAAGTGACTATTTCGTGGTCCGATTTTATGTAAACTCATTGCGTAGAATGCCTCCACTCGCATGTCTTCACATGAACGATTCACGATCACATCGTTTGTATCAAATAGAAAGTGGGTCGCATCCATTATAAACCTTCAATCTAAACTAAAAAGTAAGCCAAGCCAATACTTGGGCCATAGAATTAAGAAGGACTTGTGGGCTCAGTTAAGGAAACTAGAATTTTGGCTAAGGTGTTATCAGAGGTACTCAACTTATAGCACAGTTAGAGAAGTATGCCATAGCATAGGTGGAAAAATCATAGCATGGTCGAAAGATTTAAAGTACAGCAAGTAATGTCATAGCATAATAGCATCAACTCATAGCATAGACTAAGAAGTTCAACTCGTAGTATAGGAACACTATCTTGGGTGCATAGTGTTGGACGCATGGGGCAAGTTGGGCACATAGGAAACTTCCAAGAAAACCCTAGTTGGACAACTTGAAGAATTATAAGGGGAAGGAAGTCACCTTGGATGCATGGAAGACATCTTGGAAGCTATGCTATGAGATTGAGGGAAACTATGCTATGAGAAAGAGGAGTTACGCTATGAACATAGAGAGACAAAATGACCAAATCGCACTATCATAGGACCAAATTGTACGAATACCTACTATCATATGTAGCAACTCCGAAATTCAGCCAACTCGACTCCCACCACATCTAACTCAATTTCTGAGTACAAGTTCCCTGTATCAATCTATAAACATAAAAGCTAAATATTATAATGAATTCTACATTTCCTACATTATTTGAAATGTCAAACTTGTTTGATAACATATCGAATTTGAGATGGCCATGCTTATTTTGGTCACAAGATCCCTCATATACCTGATGACATAGTATCCACATTTAGTGCTCCTAACTTGGAAAGGACACTACAGTAAAAGAACCAATAGTTAATAATGAAGTAATCCTATGCACTAGATGTCTACATAATATAATGAATAAGTAGTAATGTTTACACTTGCCTTTATTGTTCTCCATAACGTTTGCTTCCTGCTTTTTTTAATATTCTTTTAAGATTAAAAGATCGGTATTGCCCTATTTGCCAAGAAATAACCACAAATTCTAAAATAAATCACACTTTAAAACAAATACTATAAAGGGTACAAAATGTAAGTTTGGTCTTTAAAGTTATGTTCCTTTAGTTTCCAACAAACTTGAAATTATTAGTTCAATATAAACATTCAAAATTACATACAATCCTACCCAAAATCCATCCTTATACTTAATTTTCATTTCTTATGAACACAAATCATAAAATATATGTTCAAAGTTAAAGAAAAATAGAATTCATAAATCCAAAATCTATCTCATCCATTAACAAAACTAACTAAAACATCTGAATCTATAAAGCATTCAAACATAGTAAATCTTGCTAAATAGGTGATAGTGAAATTTTTATTTATGTAAAAAAGCACATATTTTGATGTTGTAGCATGTGAATTTAAAAGAAAAACAAACTTGTTTTCCATGCTATGCATATATTTTCACAATATATCAAGATCAAGTTGTTGGGAATGACTTAAAACTCATAGTTTGTAAGCATTAAACATATTCTATTCACAATAAAGTTATTATTGAAATTTCTATCAATAAAGGTGTTATTGAATTGCATTCTTTTATTAAATCCAATAAACTAATCTATGCCTATAATATGAATACTTAAACTTTATGTAAAGACATAAAAGACGATCAAGTTTTCGTATATAGCCTAAAAGATCTATAAGTATATGGAATGGGTTGGGTACCTTATCCTGGGGACAATATAGATGCGGCCCTCTTTGTATATTGATACAAACGATCTGATCTCAAAATCGTTCATGTAGAGACATGCGAGTGGCGCATCCTATACAAAAGACATTTACATAAGACTAGACCATGAAATAGTGACTTTTCTTTATAAATAACTATTTACTATTAAAAACTGACTATTTCAAATTTGATGACCTAAGGTAACTCGACTTAATCTTGAGCTAACTATGAACTTTTGTCTATTTGGTATTATCCTTTAATCTACATAGGTGAGAGTGGTTCAATATCACCGTTCAATAAGCCTCCCATTTTAGGGGTAAGACCGGATAGATAGTTGGGGACATAGTTTTGCAAAACGGAATTCACTCCTACCCAACTAAGGGATAGTAGATAGGTTGTTCCCTTGAGTACTAATTCCTAGTCTTGAACAAAGGGGCCCTACCCTTTCATGGCAGAGAGGGATTTGGTTTATTAGTTGGACCATAAACAAATTGTTCAATAGACGATCATTGGAGACTTAAGGAGCAAGATGTATTACAGGGGTAAAACAGTATTTTTGACCTAGTTGTAAATACGAACAACCTGTGAATGATCAATTTACTGTTTATGATTAAATCAAATAGACATAAATATATCTACAGTGAGGAGAGTGCAATGACTGAGCTATAGTGATATGATTCAGTAGTTAACAAATGGTGATTAATTAGATTTAAAGAATTTAGCCAATTAATCTTAAATCGTTGAAGCCATGATCTATAGGTCCATTAGTTCCCTCTACTAGCTCGTAAAAGGATTAAACCTTAGAATAGTGTGTTGAGAGAATTTGAAATATTCAAATTAACAAGATAGCATAAGGCTTAAACAGCATGCTAGTTTAAGTGATCAAATTCAAATTAACAAGATAGTATAAGATGCAGCAAGAGAAATAGAAGGTGAGGGCGATGCAATTTAATGTGTTTGCAATGGCTTAAGCCATATTATTCTTAGGGTATCCACATGACTAAATCCCTTCAGAAAATTAGCTCATAAGTAGAAAAGAATCAACAAACTTCATTAAATAAAATGTCATGAGTACAATGTTTCAAAATGGGATAAAGATAGACATTGAATAAGAATAAGAACAAAGAACTAAAAGAAAACAAGCTGGAAAATAGTAACAAGATCTTTGAATCAAGCCAACAAATTAAGGTACCCTCTAGGATAGATTCAATCCTTTCTCTCTAGGTTGATAGGAGCAATACTATTCATTTTAGGCAATGAATTGCAAGCCTAACTAACCTATTGCTTCCTTTGAGATTAACCTATCATTATATGTCACATATTACAAGCCAATCTCTTAGCATTCAAATTACACAATAAATTATTGGTTGTCAAACTATAATAAAATTATGCAATTCATAAACATAAAATTCATATTGAAACCCATAGACGAGAATATATAAATTACATTCATACAAAACTCCCAAAAATTACATTATTCCAAATCCCTAAACTAGAGAGCTAGGTCTTACCTTCCCATGGAGATGAAGAAGAGAAGAACACGGCAATGTCTTCACTAATTACATAAGATGGGGAGAAAATGAAGAAAAATACAAGTGGGGAGGTGAGAAGAGGAGAAAACTGGCATATGAACCGATTGGGAGGTGATTATTCCATTCTTCTTTTTGCCTAAAATGAAGAAGGAAGCTTATAAACTACTAGCACAGCATTGCTTCACGTGCACCTCCGTAAAAAATTGGAGCGTTGCAATGCTGCCCTATTTTCCAGTGTCAAGTCACTACTGCCTTGTAGTATCACAATGCTCCGTCCAAGGGCATTTTCATCATTTCACATCCTTTTAAGCCTGGTTACTTAAATTAGCTTCTAACTGCTCCAAATTAACCCCAAATAGCTTGTAACACTTAATTCCACCTCAAAGATGCTCGATACCTATAAAATCATTAAATAAACACATTAAACATAGTAACGACATAGAATTAAGAAAAGGAAAATAGCACATTTTTTGTGCTATCAAACACCCCCAACTTAATTCTTGATCGTCCTCGAGCGAGGTAGAATCATACAAAAAATTATGCTTGCTCAATCACAAAAGTCGTTACTCTAGTCTCAACAGTCTATAAGGATAAAATTTGCAATCAAAAATGAAACTTGATTACAATCAATCAATGAAGCATATTTTAAAAATGGTTCTAAACCTATTCATGCATGAGTGAGTCCAAAGCCCTAACTAGTTAAGCCCAAAAAATCCGTAATGGTTTTATAAGACTCTCAACTCGTTTTCCCTCTAGGTCAAAGGTTGAAGAGCTAAGCTTCCTAGACTTAACAATGCAATGACACACGTAAGGAAACCAAAATTGTATTCTATTTTTTTGTTTTTCTCATTTTCTTACTTTACACAAAAGAGGAACCCTTATCTAGACACATCACCTTCATTTTGGCTTGTCCACACGGGTTACATGAAAAACATCCAACTACGAGCAACATCTTCTAATAAGATGTCGAAGCTTACTCATTCATCGGGGTACTTTAGCTCAGAAGGAAACTAGGAGTTTCATAGCCGCCTTAAGTTAATCATAATCCTAAGAAATAAGAGTAATCCCCTTCAAAAATAACATACAAACTTTCTTTTACTTTACAACATTTTTTTCCTTTTACAAACTTTATTTTTATTTACTCTACACTTGGTTTTACAATACAAAACAAGAGTTTAGCCACACAAAAAAAAAAAAAAAAAAAAACTTAGGCATGCATTACTAGGTTGAGCTTTTAGTCACTTAACACCTATCATCTAGGCCTTTTCCAAGTCGTATAAAACCATAATTGCTATAATTCCTTTTAGAAAAAGGTGGGTTAACTAACAAAAGAAAGATGGAACCAGATGCATTCTTAAAAGAAAGCATTTTGCCTTACCTATGATGCAGGACCGGAGGCAGCCGAGAATGTTATGTCAAAAAAAAGGACCAACGATCATGAAGGAGAAGAAAGAAGGAGTAGGCATTGTTGGATTTTATGTTCTAAAACTCGTAGTTTGTAAATTAATAAATATATTCTGTTTTGTTTTTCGATAAAGTTGTTATTGAAATTGTAATCTTGAATCCAATAAGCTAAGGTCTTGAGGCTATTTAATGTATTTTGAACTTTATGTAGTGACATAAATGTGGATCAAGTTCAAATATATAGCCAAAATGGTCTATAGTATATGAATAAGGTTGAGCGCCTTATTCTGGGGACACTATGGATGTGGCCCACTTTGTAGTTAGTGCAAACGATGTGATCCTGAATCGTTCATATAGAGATATATAAGTGAGGGCATCCTATGCAATGAGTTTGCATAAGACTGAACCATGAAATTGTCACTTTTTACGTTCTAAATGTCGTTTTATGTATAAAACTGACTATTTCATTAATTGATGACCTAGATGACTTAATCTTAATCCTGAGCTAACTATGAACTCCTATTCACTCGGAATTATCCTTAGATCTGCATAGGTGAGGGCAGCTCATCATCATTGGACCAATAAGCTTCCCATTTCAGGGGTAAGATCAGATGGATAGCTAGGAACATAGGGTGCAAGACGGAATTCACTCCTACGCGTTATAGGGATAGTAGATAGGTTGTTCCTTTTAGTACTAAATCCAGGTCTTGAACAAGAGGCCCCACCCACTCCTTGGCCCGAGAGGGATTCGGTTTATAGGTTGGACCTTAAACCAATTGTTCATTAGAGGATCAGTGGAACTTAAGGAATAAGACGTAGTCTCGGGGGTAAAACGGTTTTTATGACCCAGCCGAGATTACGAACAACCTGTGAAGGATTAGCTTACTAATCATGGTTATATCAAATGGACACAAATATATCTATAGTGAGGGAAGCGTAACTACGGAACTCTAGTGGAATGATCCGTTAGTTAACGAATGTTGATTAGCTTCGTCTAAAGAGTTTAGGCAGCTAATCTCGGATCGTTGGAGCCCATGATCTATAGGTCCATTAGGTTCCCCTACTAGCTCATATGGAATAAACTTAGAACAGTATGATTGAATAATTTGAATTGTTCGAATTAGGTGAAGAGAGAGAAACCGACAAGTATATGTGATATAGTGGTCGAATTTTTAGTTTAGACATACAACTTTAATTTTTAAATGTGATTTAAATATCAAGAATATGAATATGTTCATATTCGGAAGCTCGAAAATAATGGAAATGAACAAAGATGTAAAAAGTCAAAGAGTTGACTTTTGACTTTAAAAAGTTAAACTTTGACCGACCTTATATTCAAATGTGATTTGAATTTCGAGAAAATGAATGCGGATTCATGCTCGGGAGGTCAAAATTAGACAGCACATAAAAAATCATAAAAGGTCAAAATGTTGACTTTTTGGTCAAAGTTTGACTTTGACCAAATGACTATTTTGCCCTTTGACTATAGTTAGTGGGAAAATCCAAACTTTTGTTGGATAATTCCACTAACAAAATAGTGGGCTAGGTGTTGGCTTATAGTGGAGACATATGGGATAAGAGGAGTTGTTTTGTTGTGTAATGTCTGAAAGTGTTTCGGTTGTGTCTAAACTTTGTTCATGGTTTGTATATAACAGGAGATAGAAAGTTTATGAAACTTGTTTGTGGATATCGTAATATGGAATATGCTGAATGGAAATTAAATGTACTAAAGGATTATTGTGTAACTGTTCAGGTTTAAGCACAGGTTAAGTTGGTTAGTAAGATGCTAAATGTCATAAATCCATGGGTTTATGGATTTGGTTCATGCAATTGTTGCATGGTTTTTTTCTATAAAATGGGCTTTCATTTTGAATGAAAAAACTTTTGCCCATTTTACAAAAATTGTTTTTCAAATTTGGGCTGAAAAAAGACTTTTTTTTTTAAGAAAATTCATAACCCAAAACCCAACCCAAGGATCCATTTCTTTTTCCATCTCTTTCTCTCTCTCGGTTTTCTTCATCCACTAGGTCAACTCTAGTGGTAGTCCGTTCGTGTTTGGGTCGAGATTGAATGAGGAAAAGCGGGTTTCGTGAGCTTCAAAGGTTGTATGCTATCCATTTTAATTTACTGGTTTTTTCCTTCAATTAAAAGCACTTAGAGTGTAATTAGAGTAATTCCGCTGCGTATGTCTCGAGTTCCATCAGGGGTGACAACAAATGTACAAGCCACATAATACAATTCGAAGCATGTAAGACCTAATTTCATTAGACAAAGGACTTAGGTGTGCATGAGAGATAAGAAAAAACTTTAAAAAAACAAGCTAAAAATCATGATCATGCTCTTCAAACATAATTTCATGCAAATCTAATCACAAAAAGGTTACGTCATCAACTACTCATCATAACAAACCAAGCAAAAGAGCAAGCAAGCAATTCAAGCAATCATACATTGTCCGAGCACAGTGCTCAAGGACCCCAAGCTATCACAACATACCCCACCCCCAACTTAAAATGATACATTTTCCCCAATGTGTCTCTAATCTAAGCTCAAAAACAAACAAAAAAAAAAAAAAAAGATTCAATGGAACAAAAAACCTCCCCTGCTGACTTTTTTGCACACGGGATGGTGGTATGAGGGCTACAGTTAAATTGATCTTCTTCTTCTTTTAGGGAAAAGGAAGATAACCTACAAAAGAAAAATAATAAGCTAAGCTAGGAAAGTAGTAAAGGAAAATAGTAAAATGTTTTCACTTGATTCCATCTAGAAAGGACAAATTTTTAATATCGGTTGCTCGACATGACCTATCCTTTGTCAAGGTACAAAAAAAATCTCGTATTTCTCTGGTCTCTTCTTGAATGAGTCAATATAACCCGGTAAGGCTATAAGACTCTTCATCATTCCCTGAAGAGAACCAGATAGATCCAATTTGTATATATATATTTTTTTTTTTTTTGTATATGGAAAAAAAAGGGAAAAAAAAGAAAAATCAAATGACCAAATGACTCCAAAGAATCTAAAGAAAGAAAAGACGCAACAAACTCGTGGGGCCTAGGGAGCAGAATTCAAAAATATACAAAATACCAGGAGTTAGAACAGGGTGAGGTCTTTCGACCTCTAACTCTATCACCTAGATGTTGTCTGGTTTAGACTCGAATCCTCCTTAGTCTTACAAACTTGCAAGCATGAAGTGACATCCTCATCATCACTGAAGTAATAGCACTCCATGAAAATTCGGCCTCCAAGGTATAGACAACGGGCTGCTGGTAAGCTCTCCAATCTTTGCACAATCTCTGTCAGCTGGGCAACATGGTCGATCATGCTTTGCAGCTAAGCTTGAACATCCTACTGAAACCGAAGAAAGCTATTAGCAAGTTTTAGATTTTAAGAACTCCAAAGTCATACCTGGGCACGAATCTCCAAGAAGTGGTTCCTCTCCCTCTACATATCAACGTAGACTACCTCATGCTTCTGAGCCTTTGGGAAATCCGAGGAATAGTCTGGCACCTGCTCTTCATCCTCTCAACTGAAGTTGCAAGTTGAGCAACAAGGTCACTCAGACTTTACAAGTTAGTTTTAGCCTTTGCCTCGGGGCAAAGACTCTTCTGCTAGAAGAGCTCGAACTCATGCTGCCTACGGAGGTTGTCCTGCTGAAGCTCAAAAGTGCAATCAGCAAGCTTCATAACCAAAGCCTCTAAATACCTACTTGACCTTGAAGATGAGCATGATTCGACTGGTGTGGTACTATGAAATCTCGACTGTCGAAGCTCTGCTGCCATCCTGAAGTATCTATGGTCAATGGACTCCTCCCACCAAGAATGGTGAGGCTCGTAGTCCAAATGATTATAATACCCCTCCTCGGAATGACCATCTAGTACTAGACTCCACTGCAACCTCGGGCCTGCTGCCTCTACTTGCTGTGAACTCCACTCCATCACGTGGCCAACCAAGGTGGTCGACTCAAGAATGTGGCGGTCAGTTCCATTTATCTCGTCGTGAAGACCTGCAACACAGCTTTCGCACGTCCAAGATTGATTTGCAAATCCTATCATGCTTAACTAACACAAAAAGAAAACAAATCAAAGCAAAAGAAACTTTAACTAAAAACTAACTAAGAAGAACTAATTGGCTTCCTCGGAAATGGTGCCAATTTGCTAACTCGGAATTTATCATTGTCCATAAACCCTTGCTAGTCAAATAATATTTATAAATCACCAAACGAACTACTTATACTAATTGGTAATACAAGCAACAAGTCCAGGGTTAAACCATAGGGAAGTGCGGAAGATTAGTTCATCAAAGCTCATTTTTAGTTAAAGTGGTAAAATAGGGGGACTTGGTGTGGATTGGATAAATAGAAATGCATAAAACAAATAAAATGTAATGAAACTAAAAGATAGAAATGTAATTAACTACGACATTCTAGCTTAGTGAAATGGAATGGACCAATGAAATTCTTGTTCACCGAGCTATTTATATGCAATTTTAGTTTCTTGACTATGCCTAGCCCAACCAATCAATGGTCCTAATTACCTAATTAATCGAAATGCATAGAAAATGAATTTGCTCCATACAAATTGATAAATCGGATTAAGTTTTAGGGATAACGCTAGGATGAGTGCTCGACTTCCAACGTTTAATCAAACATTCAATGTGGTTTCTCTCTAGGTTGATAGGAGCAACACTATTCATTTTAGGCAATAAATTGCAAGCCTAACTAACCTATTGCTTCCTTTGAGATTAAACTATAATTATATGTCACATATTATAAGCCAATCTCTAAGCATTCAAATTACATAACAAATTATTGGTTGTCAATCAATAATAAAATTATGCAATTATAAAAACAAAATTGAGATTGAAACCCATATACAAGGATATATAAATTAAATTCAAATAGAACTCCCAAAAATTACATTATTCCAAACCCCTAAACTAGAGAGCTAGGTCTTACCTTCCTATGGAGATGAAGAAGAGAAGAACCCGGCAATGTCTTCATTCTTTACTTTTCCTGCACTTTTACTTCCTTGCACTTTAATTTTTTGCAATCTACATTCTCGCATTTTATTTTTCTGTCAATCCAAACCACAACCCCCCCCCCCCCCCCCCCCCCCGATTTTTACTGCTTTCCATAGACATTTAACTTAGAGAAGTTCTATATTAAGCTCCCTATGGTTTTACCCCTAACTTGTTGCTTGTGCTACTCAATAGTATAAGTAGTTGGTTCAATGAGTTATAAATTTTATTTGATTGTTAGATAGTGGTTTACAACACCCATTCTCTGGTCTGGTCAAATTGGCATCGTTTCTAGGGAACCAATCAATGTATCTTTGTTAAATTTGTCTTGTAAACTTTAAAAACCTCAAAAAGATTTTTCTTTTCCTTTGTGTCTACTTGTTTTATCATAGCAGATGATTGAAGTGTCCATAACACGTTTCTTACAGGGCAAGCAGCTCAACGAGAAATTTGTGAGCTTAGAAGTCAAGTATCTGAGCTAACCTCTCCTTTTTTAGATTTGTTTGCTAGGCGCTCGCATATTGTGGAGACATGCCAAGCTTTCTCACTTCAAGGTCATCGATACGAAGCATGTCTTCAGCTACTGCATGGCCCTGTGCGTGATGCTTGTCCCACTTTAGAGTTGCCTAGCCCGATCTCAACATCGATGCATGCTCGTTCTGTCCACTCAGGTAAGTCTCTAAAGGAACAGTTAGGGAGCTTTCTAACCGATCTTTTGAGTTTTCATATGAAAACTTCCATAGGCAATAGGAGTTCTCAAGCTTTCAGTAAGACAGCTCTATTCTGGATCTAAGCCTAGAACAGATTTTTAGAGTCTAAGTGACCTGGTTGTTCAGATGACTGAATTAGTTGGGAGACAATGAGATATTGTTGCAACCATTCTTTAAGACTACCAAGTTGAGTAGAAGTGAGGTAACTAACATCGACCGTCATGTTAAGTAGCTGATTCTTCAGACTTTAGGCCAAGTGATAACTTGTAGAAATATAAGTTATTGTCTCTCAAAAGTTGGAACAATTGGGATTCTTAATGATAAAAACTTATTCGTCTTAAAGGAAAACTTATGGAATCCCTCAAAAACTACTAGCCTTTACAAAAACATTTTTTTTTATAAAACTGTGTCACTAATGCATCTTATCACAGGATTTCAATAAAATTCGCTAAGTGTCGCAACAGCCAATGCAAAGATATGCATCTAAGGGATTCCAATCCAGAGAAGATACATTGCTTCGTGTTGTTCCTGTCAAATCACCAGTTGCAAGTATGGGTATTTGAATGTCGGCGTCTAAAAAGCAACTGAAATGGCATGCGACTGACCAGGGCATGGAAATTAATGTTGTCATATTACAAGTTTCATAGTAAAAACAACTATAAATAGGAAGACTTGCAACTGAAGAAGAGGAGCATAACATAGATAGAGCATTTTAGAGCTTAGATTATAGTTTTTCTACTGCTGCAAGAAGAACACAGGAGGAAAAGACCATTGCGATTGCTGATCAAGAAGAATTGTAGAAGAACCAGCTCGAGAGAGAATTCTTCTTCATTTCTTTAACAAGTTGGTTGTACACACATTAAAATCAAGCCAAAGAGGACAAGAGATTGTACTCTGTGGCTTGACTCTTTTCTTTTCACTTCATTTTCATTTATCATCTCACGCGATTAAGTGTTGTCATTGTAAAGACAATTTCGTTCATTATAAAATCGTGCATTTGATCCATCACTTTTTCTTCTGCTTACATTCTATTGTGTTAAATGCATTTGTGACTTTCTGCATGCTTAATTTCTAAAGCTTAATCATTTTGATCATCTGGTTGAAGTTATCTCAGCTAAAACCATTCGAGAGAATAGGATAGCTAGAAATGCATTGCGTCAGAACGCACAGTAACTTTAAAGATAAAAATATTTGTGTTTCACTGCTTTATGTAACCAACACATGCACCCTAGAAATAGGAACATGTGACATTCGGATTGAGAAATGTTGACTAATTAGATAAACAGAAACCTAACGCATATATACATTTGGATTGTAAATAAGCATCTCTCCTCTTCATCTTTACCCATACTCTTACACGTGTTTATCTTACTTGGATCAACGCATACCTCTATCACTTAGCACAATTATTTCATTACCCTGTATTTCACTTGAACTCTTGTGCCTTCTTGTATACATGCAGTAAAATTAGTGTAGATAAAACTCCAACATTTATTTAGATCCCTTCTGCATCTGCTGCAACGCAAGGTCTTCGTTAGTCTAGCTAAATCCTTATGTTCAACCCTGAACATACCAGGAACTTGAATTAGATTTATACTTGGATCTGACTTAAGAAAAGCTTGTACCCATTAGAGAGAGAGTGTAACGCATCCCACAAACGCATCACCCAATCTTCTCACTTAGAGAAGAAATTCACCATTCATCTTCATTCACATCAATCTTGTCTTCCATCTTCATTTATAATACACTCCTAGCGCACATCACGAATGATGAACACCAAGGTATGATGTTGGATTCTTTAATGTATGAACTTGCTAATTGTTCTTCTCAGTATGAGCAGGAGTCCATTGAGTCTAACATGTAGACCCAACCCCCCTACAAGTTGAGGATGACCCAGACCCTTAGCTTGTAGATTCTGTGCCCACACTAGAGAACCAACCAAAGCCATCCACCACTTATACTATTAAGATTGAGTTTATTTAGGGGTTATGTTTGTCAAGCGATGATGAGGTTTCATACACCCTACCATGCCAAGAACAAGTATGTGAGGTTAAGTATGACCCCATGCTTCATCTTAAGGAGTCCCAGGTGAAAGAGTTAGATGCTACAAAGCCTCGTTCTTTTCTTCCCTCTAACATCTCTTTTATTTTTAATATTTCTATTCTTTTTCACATGAGTGAGTCTTTATTTTCAGCCCAGTCTGTCCTTGAGTCTTTTATTTTATTTCCTTTTCCTTTTAAAAAATTAAAAATCCAAAAAGACTTGTTTGGTGCCTTTCAAATGCATTAGCACTTGTTGGAATTTGAAGGCTTTATCAACTCAAGAAAGAAAGGTCTAGAGAAGTACGACAATTTTACGTGCCCTGATAGGCGAATATGGTCGAGCAAGAAACCTTAAAAAAATTTCGACCTGGAGGTAACCGTGATTTTAAATTACTTGATTTCTAGTTTAGTTATTTATGCTTTTGTAGTGAATTAGATTTTTGTTTTCTCTTCCTTAGGTATCAGAAGGAAAAGGAAAAGGTTTGGTGAAGATACAACACCACCATCTCGTGTGCATCAGTTTTCAGGGAACATTTTTTGTTTTCCTTTTATTTTGTCCTTGCTTTTACTGTTTTATACATTATGTACGTTCTGAAAGTTGGAGTGGGTTGGTTTTGCTTGCTTTTGTGTTGATGCATGGCAGTCCTTGAGCATCTGAGCTCGAACTTATGTGATTTTATATGCTTGTTTGCTTTGTTGCTTCTACACATTATTAGGATCGTTGATGATACACTCATTTAGGATATTGCATGTATGAGATAATGTAGGAAGAAAATAAGCATCATTTTTTAGCCTTTTTTTAAAAGAAATCTTCTATCTCTCATGCACACTCGAGTTCTTTCCCTATCTATCCTAGGTCTTTTGCATGTTTAGAGTAGCATTATATGACCTAGATGTTTGTTTTCACCCCAAAAGGCCTTAGTGATAGGATTAAACTCTCCTAAACATCAATTTAATAATGCGTGCACAAGGAACTAACCAACCAATTTTTCCACTTATCTAAAAAAATAGAAACAAAAAATTAAAAAAAAAAATGGAGAAAGAATAAGGAGAGGTTTGCTCTATTTTTTTAGGAGCATGATTAACCTGGGGTGACTATGACACCTAGAGTTTCCCTCTGAGCTTCCTGAGAAATGAGCAAGCTTAGCCACCTTTGAAGGAATTCGACCCATAGTTGGATGTCATTCTCGTAACCCGGGTGGACAAGCCAAAATGAACACAGTCTTTCTAGATTAGATTTCCTCTCTAATTGCTGAGAAAAAAAAAAAGAGAGAATCAAAGAAGAGAAATTGATAAGGAAGATCTGAAGTTGGTTTCCCTTATTACATGTCATTGCCAAATGATATTTCGAGCCAGTGTAGGGAAAAACGAACGGAAGGTTTTATAAACCTAGTCCGGTCTTTGCTTAGACTTAGGTAGTATGGCTTTCAACTCACTTATGCATGAATAGGTTTGAAGAGAGCTTTCCTAAATTGTCTCAATTGATTGTTTATCTTTGGAGTACATTGTTGATTGCATGGATGATCTTGATAGAATGTTAAAACATGAGTAACGAGCCTCATAACTAAGCAAACATATTATTTGGTGACTATTTGTCTATCTCTACCTTGCTCAGGACGACCAAGAATTAAGTCAAGGGTGTTTGATAGCACCATAAAAGTGCTGATTTTCTTAGTTTAATTCAAGGTCGTTATGGGATTTTATGTGTTTATTATGCTATTTTATAAACAATTGGGCAACTAAGAGACAATACGGACCATCAGAGCCGAAATGGGACGAAAATGAGTCAAAACGAAGCTCCGAAGCATCAACCATGAAAAGGAGAAGGAAAATGACCCAATCTGCCCCTTACAAAGAACAGTTATGCTACGCTCGGTGCGCTAAGGCAGTAGTATGTAAAGTAAGAAGCACCGTGACGTTCCAAACATTAATGAAAAGGTAGCTCCCCGCTCGGGCGTTTGCATCGAGAGAGTACATCAGTGAGTGCAGCGGCACTAGAGGCTAGCGCTACGATAAGAGCGCTGCTACGCCCTACCTAATGCCTTTGTGCTAGGCTAAATTCTATAAATACGACAGTTTTTTAAGGCAAAAAGTGTGATCCGATTTCTGATTTTTGGCAGCCCCCACACAATTTTCTCCTCTTTTCTTCACCTTTCCTCTGTAACTCTTCATTCTTAGACAAATTTGATGATTGTAAACCTTATCTTG
Organism: Benincasa hispida; assembly: GCF_009727055.1. NCBI lineage: Eukaryota > Viridiplantae > Streptophyta > Magnoliopsida > Cucurbitales > Cucurbitaceae > Benincasa > Benincasa hispida. The sequence goes on from NC_052351.1 coordinate 55,105,367, forward strand.
GATCGATTTTGTGGCTAAGGTATGTAGCTAGATTAGGTCTAGGTAAAATCGATGGATCTATTGTGAGGATTTTGATTTATATCTATGTTTCTCTTTGATTTGTTGTGGATCTTGAATGTATTTAAATTTCTATGCTTAGATTTATGATTGGATTGATCACCTATCATATCTTTTTTGTTAGGCTAGAGATGAATGCATCGTTGTGTATGAATCACATTAGGGAAAAAAATACTAAATTGACTAGAGCAATTATTTTTGTGGCATTGCATTTTATTCAAGAATACAATCGATTAGTATCTAGGTCTTTTTCCATTTATTGTCTGTCTTAGTGATAACTTGCTAAATGTCTATAGACTAATTGAGTCGTAAATAGGATAAATGTAAGATTTCTATGGGCGTTGGAATCCAAATTACCTTAGTAATCCTATGATCAATCTAACATTAGGTGGATCCTAAGTTCTCAGCTAGGGGTTTCATTACTTTTCCTGCACTTCTACTTTCTTGCACTTTAATTTTCCGCAATCTACATTCTCACTTCCTTTCAATCCAAAACACAACTGGTAACGAAAAATTGGGAACGCGATATTGCGCGATGCATGTCTTAGGTTATGCGTTGGCTCTCATGCGTTGGTGGTCATGCGTTGGAATGAAATATATGCGTTGATCTCATATGCAATTACCATGCATTCTTGTCACAAGTTTTCTTGCACTCTCGCCAAGTATAACAAGAACGTAAGTTTCTCGGATGATCCGAGGTCTAAGGCAGGGACTTATAGCTAAATGGTATGCGGTGTAATGTATGCAGCGAATGAATAAAAGAATGACGAGGGTGATAAGCTAAGCACTACTCCTACTTCTATCTAACAGAAAATGCATTGGAAGTATGACTGAGAGGTAGAGACATGGCAACTGTTAAAGTGTAGTAAAATGCATGGAAGAATAGATGAAAAGGTGGGGTGTCTTCACTGCAACACTAAGCTTGACCGCAAGGGCAACCCCAGCCAATGCAAGCTATGCGATCATGCTATACACACTTGTCATAGACGCATGCAATGTATATGCGATAGTGTCTAGAAGCCTATTTCTAAGCCTCCATATTCCCGCTCACGTGCTCTCACACATAAGCGAGATGACCGCATACCACCATATCCTACTTAAAGGGTGCATGCACTGTGTAGTAGCAAATAGAGCTTATTCCTAAGTTCCCCATTCTTGCTTATGGATCCAATTCGCTCTCCCAAGACTTAGATTTGGTTTTTAGACTACTCTCCCAAGTATGCCTAAATGATGAATGATGCGCTCATAAGACAAGGTAATCGCATAAATCTAACTGACGTAACATTATTCCTATCCCTAGTGAACACTTACTTACATTGCTTAATGCGTTCAACTACTTACCCTCCCGGGCAGTCGGTTGCTGATGATTCTACTCATAGACAAGCATCGTGTCTGCTTATAAACAAGCATTGCTACAGCTTCACACTAAGCAAATAAGGTTTTCTCACAACACTCGCGCAACGCACACCTCCCAGTGGTTTGCTACATGCTTCATATTCCTATGTCGCATGATTAAGTATGTGATACTCTAACAATATTACTTAGTGATGCAATGAAAGTAAGGGATACTAAGTAAATGAAGATGGAGATGGAATCGAAGGAAATATAGAAATGCATTGATCACAAAATGTATTAATTCCTTAAAACAAAATATAATACAATACAAAGAAAGAAGAGAAATGGAGGGCCAGCTGAAAGCAATGTCTTGCTTTCAGCAGATGTGTGTCAAGGCTACAGGTGGTGCCATGGATGGGCGGTGGAGTAGACTCTCTCGAGCTCTAACTCCAGCGAAGGCTCCGATCGTCACTCGAAATGGATGAAGGAGATGAAGAACTCTCAAAGCTATCTTCTCACGCTTTCGTCTGGATCACAAGGATCCACCGCGAAGGTAGAAACTTGGATAATTTGAAATTCTGCTCCATGGCTTCTATTTATAAAGCTTGATCATCGACAACATTAATGGACCTACTCTGAATCTGACACTCACGGCATGATGGTCCTTTTCTGAATCTCTGCTGCTAACGGTGTGGTAGTGGAAATGTCAACGTCATCTTTTGATACTCCCAAGGTATGCGTTCATGTTTGCATTCCACCAACCTTGCGTTCATCCCTCTATTATTGTTATTATTCTGTAGCCACAATCTTCTCTGCGATGACCACATTCGCTTGATGGCCGCAACTTCTATGCGATGGATGCATGCGGTTAATGCCACAACATCCATGCGTCGAACGTATGTGCTCGCCTTTGCGATGGAGAGATTCCCGCGCATGCGGTCGTCTTTCCGATAGCCAGGCTTCTGTGTATACGACCGCTTCCTACGTTAGCTACAAAGATAGACAATTGAATACATAATAACGCATAATAGTGAGTTAGCCGAGATTCTTAATGCCAATAGGTGCAAACTCGTTTTCTCATGAATTCCTAACATATTTGCCACATATTCTACTTAACAGCCCTCATAATTCTAAATAAAAGGCCTATAATGACGTGCATTTCTGCCCGTCATCAACAACCCCCCCCCCCATTTTTACTGCTTTACATATATCGATTTAACTTAGAGAAGTTCTATAATAGGTTCTCAGTGGTTCAACCACGGACTTGCTGCTTATGCTACTCAGTAGTATAAAAGGCACCCTTTTCTTTGAATTTCCACTCTTTCTTGCAAGTTTCGATGGATTAAATTTTATTTGATTATCGGAGAGTGGTTTAGATGACCATTCTACGATTTGATCAATCTTCTTCGAGTATATGAGGTATGAGAGGAATTTAATAGATCTTCTCACCAAAGGCCTAACACGGAGAGTAATTTTAGAATCTTCAAAAAGTATGAGACTTAAACCCTTATTGTGATCCATAGCTCTTTTATTTGGGTGGTCCATTGTGATAAACTTGATGGATAGTTTGGAAATTCATCTGGTGCGTTATTTTATGCGATGAAATAATGGTGTGGTATGCGTTGGTGGAAAATGCGTTGTGCAAACAAGTTTTCTCAGTAGGATCCAAGTATAAATCCTACTGAGTTTCCTGGTAAACCCAGGGTCAAACTCAGGGACTAAGAAAAACAATATGCGGTAGTAATTTTTAGATCACTTTGTGGTAACAATAAATCAAAGAGTTGGTTGGTTTGTTGTCTACAGTATAAAATGTATGAGGCAGAGTTAAGAAAAGAGTTAATATTACGGAAGACGCGATGAATATGCGGGGGAACGGGTTGAGAAGGGGTTTAGCTAACACTTCCTAGGATTGCATTCATATTATGCGGTCATGCTACATGCATACAACAACAAATCATCTTTCAATGCAAATGCTATGGCTTCAAGTTTTAGAACGCGCGATATATGCGATGATGTCTATAGGACTTACACATAAGCCTTTATTCTTATCTATGCAATGACAATGGACACACACACATACAAGGCGACCACATAATACCATAACCTATCTCTAGGGTGCATGCGATGCATGTTGACAAACAGAGCTTATCTCTAAGTCTCTATCTCTTGCTTATGCAGATCTAATCTTTCTCTCTCGAGTCTAGATTCTAACCTAGCTCTCTCAAGTCTTAGGTTCTTTCTTTAGACTCTCTCTCGAGTAGCTCTAAAGGGTGTTGGGTACAACATAAGACAAGATGATTGCATGCAATGAAGATCCTAGGTCATGTTAGCTAAGTTCTTCTCAACCCATTCGATAGATTTAGCTACTCATGCGTGCTTTAAAGAGAGTGAACAGATGTAGATAAGTAAGTTCCATTTTATAGATATATAATCAAAATATAGAATGACAATGCGGAATAAGAATAAAGAGCCTGGTAGCAATTTCTTGCTACCCAAGGCTTTTACATTGTTCTTCTCTACTCTGCTCAAAAGATAATCTTTCTCTCGCAAGAGTCGATCCTCTCTCTTTTTTTCCACGCCTCCTGGGTTCTCTCTCGAGCTAACCAGGGCAATCTTCCGGCTTCTCTTCCCTTCTCTCGCTCCGCCTTCTAAGTATAAAAAAACTAAGAATAAGGCTACTTCTATCTATCGAGAAAGTTATCGAACTGAACGAACTCCTTCACTGAAGGTGGCCTTTGGTATTTATAGAGCTTTGGGGTGAAAGGCTTCTTCTCTCTTATGATTGCACTGATGAGATGGCATTAATTCTCTATCTAATGCGCCGAATATTTTTCACCGAAAAGTTGAGTGTACTTGCTATAGTAGATCGTTAACGGCTTGTCAACTTAATTCGAAATCGACCGTCATCAGCTTTCTATCCCATCGTGATTTATTACGCTTTTCATCAGATGCACCCACCATGATGCGCCGGCTCTTTGCGATAACTTTCTTGAG
>NC_052351.1:55109773-55157450 GCF_009727055.1 Benincasa hispida
TCTCTCGCTCCGCCTTCTAAGTATAAAAAAACTATCCCATCGTGATTTATTACGCTTTTCATCAGATGCACCCACCATGATGCGCCGGCTCTTTGCGATAACTTTCTTGAGCAAATATTCGCAAGCGCAAATGATCGCATAGCCTTGCGTCAACGCAATCTCTTAATGCGCTCGGACGTTAATTTCTTTGGATCGCATTTCTGCCTTGCGTCAACGCATTTTCTGCACAAAAATACATAAGTTAGCTGTTTTAATGCGATGGATGCATGCGATCACAATGTTGTGAACTTAATGCTTTTGGACGCAATATTGTATATTTTTATCAATGCAATCCTGCATTGTTTTATAACTTTGGCTGTAATAACGTGCATTTCTACCCGTTATCACACCCCCAAATTTAAACAATGTTGTCCTCAAGCATAAGCTAAGGATTTCCTTTAGAAAGTCGATTGCCTTCTCTTTCCTAGATTTCTCAAGGATACCTTATTCAAATCCTATACACCAAAATCTACTTAATTCTCATCCATGTCTCTTCTTACAATATTTCTAAAATTTAGGGACTGCAATTTTAACCTTCAAAAAGACTTTACTAGATTCCAGGGCATCGCATGATTTATTTCATAAAAAAAACATTTTTACTAGGGTGTTTTCAAATGATTTTTATCCTTGCGTATTTTAGACATATAATAAATTTTTTTCTATGACCTTTTGCTAATCCAAGTGCCTAGCCTTCATTTTGGCTTGTCCCCACGTGTGTCATGCGGACATCCAACTACGAGCAAGGCGCTCTTTCTCAGTCTAAACTCATGCCTATTTGGCAGCAAAGTTGCGATCATTTATTTATGTGTTGATCACAATTCCTACCTTCGTTTTGGATTACCCCCATGTATGTCATGCAGACATCCAACTACAAGTAGGATCCGATCGCAACGTTATGAATTCTTTTTTTATAAGGATAAAAATAGCAAGGTCGAAAAATGAATACCACACCCCCAAATTTAAAATGCGGTAATGTCCTCATTGCTAAAAGATTGAAAGAAGTTATGTGATACTCTTAAGAAGTCTCGTAAAGGGTCAGTTTGAAAGAAAACTAGTAGACCATTAACTTCTAGAAATATTTCATGAGGTGACTGTCCTACAATTAAGTTGACTCTAGTATATACGTAAAAATAGAAGCATGTGTTTCATCATTGAAATCATAATTGGCAAAGAGAAATCATGCGGTGACTTACTAAATTGATCGATGTTAAATGATTGCACCAACCAAAGAGGATGCAGTGATCAAATTTTCAAAATTAAAATGCGATGCAATAGTGCAAAATTTGGAATAAAGTCAAGGAAAGATACACCCCCCAAATTTGTGTTGTCGCTGATAACGGGCAAAATTGCACGTTATTACAGTGCTAAATTATTAAACAATGCAGGTTTGCGTTGATAAAATATATAAGATTGTGTCCAAAAAGCATTAAGTTTGTAACATTGCAGTCGCATGCGTTCTTCACATAAAAACAGTTAACTTTTGTATTTTTGTGCAGAATATATATTGATGCAAAGTGTAAAATACGATCACAAGAAATCAACCATCAAACGCAACGTTACAGCAAGGCCTTGCGGTGATTTATGCTCGAAAACATCTGCTCAAGAAGGATTGCCGCATAGAGCTGGCACAACTTGGTGGGCGCATCTAGGTGAAAAATATAATTAATCACAATGGGACAGAAAGTTGATGACGGTCGAGTCCGAATTAAGTTGACAAGCCGCTAATGATGTACTGTAGCAAGTACACTCAACTTTTCGGTGACAAATATTTGACGCATCAGACAGAGAATTAAAGTCATCCCATCAGTGCGATCATAAGAGAGAAGACGCTTTTCACCTCGAAGCTCTATAAATAGTGAAGGCAACCTTTAGAAAAAGAGTTCGGATAGTTAGAGAATTTTCCCTTAGATAGAATAGCCTTGTTCTTAGTTTTTCTTTTATTTAAGGCAGAAGGGAGAGAAGCGAGATTGTGCCGAGAGATCATTCCGGTGAATTTGGAAGAGTGCCAGAAGCGTCAAGATCAAAGAGAGGGCCAGCTCCTGCGAAAGTAGGAATATCTTTTAAACAGAATAGAGTTGACAGTGTAAAAGCCTTGGGAAGCAAGGGATTGCTACCAGGCTCCCTATCCTTATCTTCCATCGTTATTTTGTACTTAAACATATCTATAGAAATGGAATTTACTTCTTTATATCTATTCATTCTCTGTTTATTGCACATGAATAGCTAAATCTATCGAATGGGTTGAGAAGCACTTAGCTAGCATAACTGGGGATCTTCACTCTAAGTGATTATCTTGTATTATGTATGCATCATTCGTCCATTAGGGATACTCGGGAGGGTAGTCTAAGGACAAAATCTAGGCTTGGAAAAGTCAGGATAGAATCTAGGCTCGGGAAAGTCACAGATCAGAATGCATAATCAAGAGATAGGGGATTAGGAATAAGCACTGTTTGCTATTAACGCATCGCATGCATCCTAGAGATAGGATATGATTGTATGCGGTCACCTTGTCTTTGTATGCATCTTGCATCATCGCATAGGAAAAGATTAGAGACTTAGGAATAAGCTCTATGGACATTATTGCATTCAACACATACGTCCTAGAACTAAGAGCACTGCATTTGCATTGGAAAATGATTTGTTGTCGCATGAGTGTAGCATGATCGTATAGTTTGATGCATTCCCGGGAAACGCTAGCTAAAGACCTTCTCAACCTATTCCACCGCATACTCAGTGCATCTACTGTATAATCGATCTTTTCTCAAATCTGTCGCATACATTTATTTTATACCGCAAACAACAACTCAAACAACTATTTGATTTACTACTTACCGCAAAGTCTTCTGAAAAATTATCATCGCATACCATTTTCCCTAGTCCCTGAGTTCGACTCTGGACTTACCAGGAAATTCAGCAGGGTTTATACTTGGATTCCACTAAGATAACTTGTTGTTCAACGCATTTCCATCACCTCATTCCCTTCCATAATTTCATCACATAAAATAACGCATCAAAAGTTCAAACTTGGAAAATGGCCAAAACTTGGAAAACATTTAAATTATCCAAAAAGGTGACCAAAAGTTCAAACGCCTATGAAGGGCTTAAACATGTTGGACGTAAGAATGCATGGAGGATGGAAGCAAGAAGACTTGGAAAATGGCTAAGGGTTGCATACAACCAATGCAAAGGCATACATGAGCCATGCGGACACGGGCAGAAAGCATGCGTCGAGTGAGCATGCTAGGTGCGCAGGCCATGCATTGAAGCCAAGCACACAGGCCATGCACCAAGCGCGTAGCCCATGCATCAAGGACAAGCGCACAGACCGTGCGTCAAGCGCGCAGTCCATGCGTCGATGGTGTATGTCGAGCGCCCTGCCTATGTATCGAACAGGCAAGCCAGGCAAGCCATCCTATGCGTCGAACACTGTCAAGTCTGCCGAGCAGCCATGCGCAATGCCTTATGCAAAGAGCACGCCTATGCAGCGAGGCACGCCACGCGGCCGAGCGTGCCTATGTGACCGAGCGCGCTTATTCGGCAAGTGCGCAAACGCCTAGGCAGCACGCCCATGCGTCGATGGTCAGCACCATGCATCCATGCTTAGTAGGCTGAGCAAGCACACCTAGCAAGCCATTCGTCGAAGGTAGCGGGACCCTATGCGTTGGTGATGGCCGACTCATGCGATGGCTAAGTGGGACTTTGATGAAGAAAGGTGAGTTTGCTATGCATTAAGGATAAAAGGTAAGGCTAATTGGTGGAAAACTTCAAGGGAAGATGCCAATGGTATACAAGCATAAGTCTTAAACAATTTAAATAGAGAAATATGTTAAGTATTTAAGTGATTTAGTGGCAAAAAGAGGATCACACAAAGTTCTAGCAGGAGGTGGACAAAGGAGATTTATTGCAATGGAAGTCTTATCACCCCATGCAGGAGGTGGGTGAAGGAGATTTTCATGCAAAAAAGGAGATTTTTGGCTGGCATGCTAAGATGAGAATAGCTTAAGGCTAGGCTAAGTAGACTAAGTGTTGGTAGCTCTAAAGTGAGACAAATGGGAGTTGAGTTTGTCACAAGGGGTGAGTTTGGATGGCTATAAATAGAGGGGTTGGGCAAGAGTAATTTATTCATACCATCACCTAAATTCTTGTGTTGAGAGCATATTTAGAGAGTTACGTTTGAGTTATTAGGCTGCCAAATTTGATTGGAGATCAAAAGAAACAAAGGTTGCGTTTGGTGAGGCATTGAGTCAGTCGGACGCACAGCCAGCCCACACCCTACGCGCATGTCTTGCAGCACTGCGTCCGCCCATCCGCGCGCCTCGCTCGACGCATCCCGCGCGCTAGCCCAGCGTAGCTGCCCCCCCCCCCCCCGCGACGTATCACGCCCAGCGCAGCAGCCCCACTGTGCAACACAACGCACGCCTAAATGCACCAGCCCCCTGTGCAGCACAGCATGCCCACCCTGCCTACTGCTCAACATCCAACTGCCTACCATGGTCCAAATAACCTCTAAATAGGCTAATTTTGGGATTTTGGCTAACTTGGAGTAGGGTAAGCTGGTATTTTCATTATATAATGGTATTTTGGCTATTTTGACATTTTGTATTGATATAACAAGTATAAATTGAGGAATTTCCATTGATATGGAGGAATTCTCAGGAAGGTATTCTCAAGGTGATTTTAGTGGAAAAACTTGCTTGCGGTGAGTGTTTACGTAGTTTTATGCATTGATATGAGGATAAATGCATATGTAAGTGCAAAATGCAGGCTTATGATGTTATGTTGTTACCATGATATTGTTTGTGGAATTTCTATGGAAACTGAGATTATACCCGGACTACATAAGTTAGCATGCTTAATAAAAGGTGCTTGACGGGAAAATATAGTCAGCCTCAGTCGGCGAAAAATAATAGTCAATGACGACCGACGGGAAATATACTCAAGTTACCTAAGCATGACTAGCGGGAAAGAATTGTCGATGTGCACATTGGCGGGAAAAGTGGGTTATATGAAAGTTTCCATAAAAAGTTGTTGTGATTGATAATGTGTCCATGATATGAACATGCCACGTATAGCATGGAACTGGAGAATGATAATTGAATGAATGTACAAATGATCATGCATAAATTATACTGGAATTGTGATTATGTGATTGACTTCCCAAAAATATGTTTTGCAAAGTGATTATTATTTTAAAAGCACCACTCACTGGGCTTAGTAGCTCACACTCTTCCAAATGTTTTCTTATATCCCCCCACCCCATGGTAGCAAAGCGGAGCGTTCAGGAAGGAGTCTACTAACCACCAACACACTAGGACTTGGTAAATTCTCAGGACACGGCTCGGATCATGTAATAAAGAATATAGGAAATTGAACTATGTGTATGAAAGTTAGATAAAGTGTTGTAAACATGTTGAAGTCTTTAATTGATAAGGGGGGAAATGTTAAATTTAAATGTTATCTTGGAATACTACTGGTGTACCCTCACGCTCCCTTCCAAGTCTTGGGGACTAAGGCTAGGAACTAAGGCGAGTCATGACATTGTGATAATATGCATTAGTGAGCAGCATCCGGTACACACAGTCGCAGAATCTGGTCTGACCCCCTCTTATAAAGATTTGGCTCATCCCAATAATATGATCTGTATTCATGTCTAAGCTGCCTATTTTGGTGGTCGATATAATCTTAAGCAAATTACTCGCAAACCAGATAATTTACCACATCTGTGTACCATGGAAATTCTTCAATCTGAAATAACTGCTCATCTGGGAACGTTGTGCTCACCTCTGACTGATTGCGGTCAACTTCTGGATTTTCTAATCTAGATAAATGATCCATAAGTTGGTTCTTCGTCCCCTTGTGATCAATTATTTCCATATCGAATTCCTGGAGGAGGAGAACCCATCTAATCAACCTCAGCTTCGCATCCTTCTTTGTCATCAAATATTTTATCTCTGAGTCATTAATGTGGATGAGTACTTTTGTTCCTAGCAAATATGCTCTGAATTTCTCCAACACAAATATTACCGAAAGCAATTCTTTTTATGTGGTGGTGTAGTTAGTTTGAGTAGGATTCAAAGTCTTACTCGCATATACGATGGGATGTATCATTGTTTTTCTCTTCTGCGTCAGCACTGCTCCCATCGCATAGCTGCTCGCGTCGCACATTAATTCAAAGGGCAATGTCCAATCTGGTGCGATCAACACAGGCACGATCGTTAATGCATTCTTCAAAATCATGAATGCATTGAGGCATTTTTCATCAAAGTCAAACTTTCTATCTGCCTCCATCAACGCACTCAGCGGTCGTGCAATCCTTGAGAAGTCTTTAACAAAACATCTATAAAATCCAGCATGTCCAAAGAAGCTCCTGACAGCCTTTACACTCGTTGGAGGTGGGAGCTTTTCAATTGCTTCAATTTTTGCCTTGTCCACCTCCAACCCGTCCCTAGAGACCTTGTGCCCAAGCACAATGCCTTCCTTTACCATGAAATGGCATTTTTCCCAATTAAGCACAAGGTTCGTCTCCTCACATCTTTTTTATCTTCTCCAAGTTGTTAAGACAGACTTCGTACGTTTTCCCATATATAAAGAAGTTGTCCATGAATATTTCTACAGAGTCTTCAAGATATTTTGAAAAGATGGCCATCAAACACCTTTAGAAAGTGCTCGGCACATTGCAGAGACCGAACGGCATGCGTCGAAATGCAAATGTTCCATACGGGCAGGTGAATGTGGTTTTTCCTTGATCTTCAAGAGCGATCATGATTTGGTTATAACCGGCATGCCCATCCAAGAAGCAGTAGAAGTCATTTCCAGCTAGACGATCCAACATTTGGTCAATAAAAGGTAAAGGGAAATGATCCTTCTTTGTTGCCACATTTAGTTTGCGGTAGTCTATGCAAATCTACCATCCGGTGACGGTCCTTTGCAGTATCAGCTCATTATTTGTGTTAGGGACTACCATCATCCCTCCTTTCTTCAACACGCATTGCACAGGGCTGACCCACGTGCTGACTGCTATTGGATAGATGATGCCCACATCTAACCACTTGATTATCTCTTTCTTTACAACCTTCTTCATCATACGGTTAAGTCTACGCTAAAGTTCGATCGATCCTTTGTGATTCTCTTCGAGATGAATTCTATGCATACAGTATGCGGGGCCGATTCCTCTAATGTCTACGAGTGTCCACTCAGAATGCTCAGCAGCGCATTTTCTTGGTCTTCATTAAGTGTAGAGGAAATGATTACCGGTAGCTTTTCATTCTTCCTTAGAAACGCATACTTCAGGTGGTTAGGAAGGGTCTTCAGCTCTATTGTTGGTGGTTGTTCTAAAAATGGTTTTGTTGTTTTTCTTTCTTCATTCACTATCAGATTAACTTCTTGGGATGCGATCACCTACTTTCTTGTTTGTTTTTTTGCTGTGATCGCATTGCATGCTACAATGGATGTGATCGCATCCTCATATTCGTTTTCATCTTCAGGCTTCTCTTCTTTATTCAAACTCTATTCATCGTCGATTGATTAAGCTCTTCTTCATCAGGATATTTCATGGCTCGGATAATGTCAAACCTGAGCTTCTATCCATTCACACTCAAGGTGATCTCTTCTTTATGCACATCAATCTGGGCACGATCGGTCGATAAAAATGGCCGCCCCAGAATGATGGTCACATCTTTGTCTGCTTCGTAGTCCAAGATGATGAAGTCTGCTGGTAATATAAATTTGTCGATTGTAACCAGTACGTCCTTCACCTTCCCCTCTAGATGCACCAGAGATCTATCTGCTAATTGGAGAGTCACTGTTGTGGGTGCAAGTTGCCCCACATTCAACTGCTTGAAAATTGATAGGGGCATCAAGTTAATGCTGGCCCCGAGATCGTATAGCGCTTGCCCGATGTATAATCCTCCAATGGAGCAAGGTATAGTGAAACTCCTAGGGTCGCGAGTTTTTAGTGGGATTATAGATTTTGAACTCTGTGTCAAAGCCACTGTGGCGAACTTACCAGTGCCTCTCTTCTTTGTCACCATATCCTTTAGAAACTTCACATATGCAGGCATCTCCTCAATTGCTTTAGAGAACGGAATATTAATATGCAATTGTTTTAATATAGTCATGAAACGTTGGTACTGTACCTCATCATTTTTCTTCTTTCTGAGTCTCTTGGGAATGGTGGTAGTTGTATTCTTACGGTCCCCTGTTCTTTTGGCTCTGAGGAGAACGCAATTTCTGGCTCCATCGCCTCTTTTTCTCCTGCTTCTTCTCAAGTCACCGCAATCTCTGGTTCCAGCGCAATTGAAGTAGTCCGGCTAGGCTCCTTTTTCTCCCCTGCCACAGTCTTTCCACTCCACAACGTCACGACTTGACATTGCTCTTTACCCATACCCCCTGGGTTGCGTGGGAGTTCTGTTGAACTCGGTCGAGCCCCTTGCAGTTTGTTCTTAAGTTCGCCTGCAATCTGGCCTATCTGAATTTCCAGATTACGAATGGATGTCGCTTGGTTTTGAAGCACAGTTTCGTTCTTTTCAATATATTTCCTCAACAAACTTTCCAAAGAGGAAGATTGCGGCGTCTGCGAACTGCTGGCTTGATAACTCGTTTGACCGTTGGTTCGCGTGAAAAATCTAAGTGGCCCTTCTTTCTACACCACTGATTGGAAATTTTGCTGCTAATTTTTCCACGCAAAATTGGGGTGGTTTCTCCACCCAGGGTTGTACATGTTAGAGAACGGATTATTCTTCACAAAATAAATTGACTGTGGGTTTTGCAGGCATTCCTCCATTGCATGTCCTTCACTGTAAGTAGCACACCTTGCGGTCGTCTAGTTGATTGCGTTCACTTGCCCACTATGCGTTGTTGGGCTGTTGATTGCGATTCCCTGTATCAAGTTCATCATCGCAATCAATTGACTCTGAAGGGATGCGATGGCACCTTGTTCGTGTCACTGTCCTTGATTCTCAATCTTTGATCGCTTTCTCTCTAGTCTTCATGGTTTTTAGAAATGGGATCAAGGATGTTTTTGGCCTCATCACAAGTTTTATCTAGCAGACCTCCAATGGCTGCCGCATTGGCAGCGGTCTGCAAAGTAGGGTTTAATCCGTGATAAAAAATCTCCATCTATAACCAGTCTGGTAAGCCGTTAGCGGGCAATCTCTTACCAGCCTCTTAAACCTCGCCCAAGTATCGCTAAGCGATTCGTCAATATCTTGTTCAAAATTGGTTATCAACTTCCTTCTTCTGGCATTTTCCGTTGGAGGGAAGTATTTCTTCATAAACTTCTCTACTACTTGCTCCTACAAAGTAATCTCCCCTGGTTCGAGAGAGTATGCCCATTTTCGTGCCTGGTCACACAATGACAATGGAAACAAAGTTAGTTGAACTTCCTCGATTGAGATATTTGGGAACACAAAAGTGTTGCAGATCTCTATGAAACTCCAGAGGTGGGCGTGCGGGTCCTCGCCACGCCTTCCACCAAACTGTCCGACAGTCTAGATCATCTGCAGCATCACCGGCTTCATTTCGAATCTCGATCCATCAAGAGCGGGCCTCATGATTCCTGGGGAGCAATCGTAGAGGTTGGGCGATGCATAGTCCCGAATGGGCCTATTGCGGTCGTTCGCCAATAGGATGGGATTCGCCATGATATTATTCTCATTTGGTGCTCTAGTTCCAGGTTGTTTCGCCATGTTATCTTTCTCTTGTTGTTGTTGTTGGCGGCTATCTCTCAATCTTCATCGGAACGTTCTTTCAATCTTTGAGTTGTAATTCGCCAGAGATTGAAAGCTGCAAAGAAATCAGAAAAATTATCATTAGCACACTATATTGCCGAAATCCCTGGCAACGATGCCAAAAACTTGGTGCATTATTTTATGCAATGAAATAATGGTGTGGAATTCGTTGGTGGAAAATGCGTTGTGCAAACAAGTTTTCTTAGCAAGACCCAAGTATAAATCCTACTGAGTTTCCTGGTAAGCCCAGGGTCCAACTCAGGGACCAAAAAAAACAATATGCGGTAGTAATTTTTAGATCACTTTGCGGTAACAATAAATCAAAGAGTAGGTTGGTTTGTTGTTTACAGTATAAAATGTATGCTGCGGAGTTAAGAAAAGAGTTAATGTTACGGAAGATGCAATGAATATGGGGGCAACAGGTTGAGAAGTGGTTTAACTAATACTTCCTAGGATTGCGTTAATGTTATGCGGTCATGCTACATGCATACAATAGCAAATCATCTCTCAATGCAAATCCTACGGCTTCTAGTTTTAGAACGCATGCGATATATGCGATGATGTCTATAGGACTTACACATAAGCCTCTATTCTTGTCTATGCGATGGCGATGGACACACACACATACAAGGCGACCGCATAATACCTTAACCTATCTCTAGGGTGCATGCGATGCATGTTGACAAACAGAGCTTATCTCTAAGTCTCTATCTCTTGCTTATGCACATCTAATCTTTCTCTCTCGAGTCTAGATTCTTCGAGTAGATTCTAATCTAGCTCTCTCAAGTATTAGGTTATTTCTTTAGACTCTCTCTCGAGTAGCTCTAAAGGGTGTTGGGCACAACATAAGACAAGATGATCGCATGCAATGAAGATCCTAGGTCATGTTAGCTAAGTTCTTCTCAACCCATTCGATAGATTTAGCTACTCATGCGCTCTTTAAAGAGAGTGAACATATGTAGATAATCAAGTTCCATTTTATAGATATATAATCGAAATACAGAATGACAATGCGGAATAAGAATAAAAAGCCTGGTAGCAATTTCTTGCTTCCTAAGGCTTTTACACTTTTCTTCTCTACTCTGCTCAGAAGATAATCTTGCTCTCACAAGAGTCGGCCCTCTCTCTTTTTTTCCACGCCTCCTGGGTTCTCTCTCGAGCTGACCAGGGCGACCTTCTGGCATCTCTTCCCTTCTCTCGCTCTGCCTTCTAAGTATAAAAAAACTAAGAACAAGGCTACTTCTATCTATAGGGAAAATTATCGAGCTGAACGAACTCCTTCACTGAAGATGGCCTTTGGTATTTATAGATCTTTGGGATGAAAGGCTTCTTCTCTCTTATGATTGCACTAATGGGATGGCATTAATTCTCTATCTGATGCGCTGAATATTTTTCACCGAAAAGTTGAGTGTACTTGCTCCAGTAGATCATTAACGGTTTGTCGACTTAATTCGAAATCGACCGTCATCAGCTTTCTGTCCCATCGTGATTTATTATGCTTTTCACCAGATGCGCCCACCATGATGCGCCGGCTCTATGCGGCAACTTTCTTGAGCAGATATTTGCAAGCGCAAATGATCACATAGCCTTGTGTCAATGCAATCTCTTAATGCGCTCGGACGTTAATTTCTTTGGATCGCATTTCTGCCTTACGTCAACGCATTTTCTGCACAAAAATACATAAGCTAGCTATTTTAATGAGATGGACGCATGCGATCGCAATGTTATGAACTTAATGCTTTTGGACGCAATATTGTATATTTTTATCAATGCAATCCTGCATTGTTTTATAACTTTGCGTTGTAATAACGTGCATTTCTGTCCGTTATCACACCCCCAAATTTAAACAATGCTTGTCCTCAAGCATAAGCTAAATATTTCCTTTAGAAAGTCAACTGCCTAGGCCCATGGCCCGTAGCAAGCTCACACTTGGGATAGTTTCCTTTGTCTTACATTGGAAGTTTAAAGGTTGCAAAGAGTGTATAAATATGAAAGCTCTCTAATGGAAAGAACTTATCGAGGGCCCTTGCAATCAAATGACATTTATAATCTCGATCATGAACTTCAACTACTAGGTAGTATCAATAGTAAGACACCGACGGACATTTGACCCAGCTATAATCACAAACAACTCATGAAGGATCGATTTACTTGTAATGATTATATCCATGGACAAAACTTGTTCCACAATGCATAAGAGTGCATCTATAGATCTATAATGGAGTGACTTATAGTTAATGAATGAAAATTTATTGATTAAAGAGAGTTTAATTAATTGATTTTGGAACATGAAAATTGATTACTGTTGAACAGGGCTTCAATTATGTTTTAACCAAAAAAGTAGTGTGCATTGGGCAATGCAGCTACATCATATCTGAACACTGACTTAGTCATGGACAGAAAACTCCTCCTATTCGGTCTTGTATCAAGTTCCTTTAGGAGCTAAGCAGCTAACGGCTATATTTCTATAGTTAGCTAGACCTTAGATTAATTACATGCAATTTATTTATCCCGTGGTGTCCCTTATTCCTAAGGCTATGTGAATATCTATTTATATCCTAGCTTTCTCAATATTAAAACTCTACTAGATTGCTTACCTAAGTGGCCAATTTAACTTAATGATACTTATCTATAAACTCAACAAAGGAAAATGCATAAATCACAGAGGTATTGTTCGAGCTAAAAATGATGTCGTTAGTTCAACTTAACCCAAAACAAATAAAATTTTTAAAACGTGTACAACTAGTAATACTAACACATAGTAAGAGTAGAAGCACGAGGTCAATCCACAAAGAACCTCTATTAATCGGCAAAATTGAGTTTTGAAATCCAAATTGAGGGGGGCTTGTTGGTTTTAAGAAACAAAGTAAAAGTAAAACAATAATTGATATGAAATTTTGATAATGAGATTAATGAGAGAGAGTATGAAAGAAATTATGTAAGAAATTCAATGGAAAAAGGATCTTGGGGGTTTTATGTAGATTAACCTAATTCTATCATAGACTTAATTGATTTCAAGAAATTTTAATTGTTCCATAGTTCATTAAGGCTAAGAATTAATACCCTAATTAGCCAATTAACCAAATGGGTCAATTAACCCTAATTTAGTTCATAAACGTTTCCTAAATACATTCCACATTTAATTCATAAATTGCATGCATTTCTTGGGTTTTCTCAACTATGACATTCTTGAAATTAAAAAGACTAAAACAAGCATGATTAATATGAATGTTCTAAACTAGTAAATCTTTTCAAGAAAATAAGAAAACAAGTCCAAATTTTCCATCAAAATTACTAGTTCTTGCAACGTAATTACAATTATGCTTGCATACAAAAATCTAACAAAATTGACGTGTCAACTCATTTTTATCAGATTTATTGACAACATTCAAGAAAAACAAATTATAAGAAGATATTTAAAGAAAAATCTCAATAATTGGCTAACCTAAAATAATCCCTAAGATAAAAGAACTTACCTACTCATAAAGTGGCAAAATCTTCAAGAAATCCATTGAGTCTTGCAAGAATTTGTACAAAGATTGAAGAAAATTACGAAAATCTCTCTAAAAAATATAGAGAAAAGCTCTCAAGATTGTAGAAATGGCTGAAAACTGCTTTTACATAGATGGTGCAGCGTTGCAACACTGGTAGGAAGTGTTGCAATGCTCTTTTGCGTAGGCGCGCACGTTTTTTTTATCTTTCCGTCAAAATCCATAGTGTTACAATGTTGCCCTGTACATCAGCATTCTGCCTTGACCTTTTAATGACAGACAAACAATGACAGATGGCAAAAATTTTCTTTTAATGACACACAAAAGATGTCGGTTGGAAAGAAATCTGCACCTCTTCCTATTTTCTTCCTTCTTTTCTTCTCTTATTTTGATCCATTGCTCAATTTTGACTTCTTTGGCTATATTTTTTGTCCTTTTTTCTCCAATTTAATCCAAATTTTTCCTAATGACTCTCAAATGCTCCTAGGACTATTTTACCTATAAAATTGACATATTAAGCAAATCAATAGTATAAAATTGAGGGAGTTGATGTGTAAAATATAGTTCATTTCAAGACCTATCAAAATACCACCAACTTAGCTCTTGGTCATCCTAAGAAAGTATTATTGAAAACATACGTTCAATCAAGGCAACAATATGAATAACTTATTTGTTTATTCATTCATTCGTTCATTCAAATTTTTTATATGCTCACTTGACTTACACAAATATTTCATTCTTAACTCTTTTCTAAACAATCAACGAAGCATCGATACAAACAAGCATTTAAAAATTTAGAATTTACTAACAATCAATTGAGTTTTATTTCTGAAAAGAAAAATCTTTTTCTAGCCAAATCATGAAAGAAAAAGTTTTTGTTTATTTAAGAGTCTATGGCTAGTGGAAAGGTGATATCTAACTCTCAATTCCTCTTCGCCCTACACTGGCTTAGTTATTGGTCTAAAATATACCTAAACTTGCAAAAAAGAGAGGCAATTCAAAGATAAGGGTGCCTTTTATAAACTCACGCACACAAATCTTAATTGGCATTTATTTTACCTAGAAGGATAGCTTCCACACTCCAACTGTTGGGAACCTATCACTCTTTTTTTGTGGGCCCTAATTAGATACGATGGAGGTAGTTCTTTTCTCCTCTATCCACATACACACACATTAGTGAAATTTATGTTATTTTAAAATTTGCTTTATTTTTTTAATTTTTTTAGCAACTTTTTCGTAGGCCTTATTTATCCTTTTTGTCTAGACTTGCTTCTACAACAAGTTGTTTGTTCTAAAGACCAAAAATTTTCCTATCAGGGTAACAAAGAAAATCAATTAGAAATGATATTTCTAAAAGTCTAAGATTTTAAATAATATATAAAAACAAAGCATTCGATTTTTTATGAAATTAAAAGGAAATGAATTTTTCTTTTGAAAAATGGTTCCACAATTTTGTTAGAAAATTTTAAAATGTCTAAAATTTTATTTGTATCTTTGCTAAAAATAGTGTGTCATCAAAATTTTCATCAATAAGAAAGAAATGATTGTGTAAAATTCTAATGAGAATATAAGACAAAATGAATGTAATTCTTTTAATTTGTGTTTTCATGCATTTATTCATTTATAGAAAAATAGTCTTTTGGAGCATAAAAAAGAAATCATGATTCACAATCTCATCATCGTAGAGCCAAAGACATATAGTCAAGATATCAAAATATCAAAATGATAAAATCTAAACCTAACCTGAGCTCAGATACTCAAGGGTTCTAGACATGCACTTTTATATCATTATAGAGCAAAAAATTTAAGTAGGGCTCATTTTTCTATGAAAAAAATACATAAAAAATATGCAAGGAATGTTTCCCACCCCCAACTTAAGAATTGACATTGTCCTCAATGTTTAAACTATGTATATAAGTTCAAGAACAAAAAGTAAGGGATGTAGAGAGAAACTTCCCTAATTTTTGTGGTTGCTTATTCTTTTGCTTGAGAGAATTCCTTGTTTTTGTTTTTCTTTGAGCTTTCCTTTTTCTTGAGTTTACCTACAAAGAAAAATAAAAATCAATTGTTCTTTCATTCTTTTATTTATTAACAAAGTATGCTAAGAAATACAAAAACAATAAAGGAAAAGAAAAAGAAAAGAGAAAACAATTGAAAATGAAAAGAAAGAGAAAATTCATCTTGTTTTGCAAATTTGATTGCTCGACGTTGGTGAAGAAGGGAATCAAATGTTTGAGGGATTAGTCAAATGCAAGTTCAATTGAACTTGGTTTACATGCCCTTCATTGAAGACTTTAAACTTATGCCCGTTCACCTTGAAAATTTTTCCTGTTTCAAGGAACATCAAAATTCTCAATCTTTTTAGGCCCTTTCTTCTTGGGATTCTTGAAACAACTATCTAAGAATTTGCTCTTCTTAGGAGATGGGAGAGTCTTGGACTCATTTCCTTTTAAGTGCACTTTAAAAACAGAGCAAAAGTTAGAAGCCTTATTTTTGTTTTTGTAACAAACAAATTTAGAATTAGAATGATGAGTTGAAGGTTTTTCTTTCAAACAAACTTCGTTTTGAGATTTTGAATTTATTTTTAAAGTATCAAAATTTTGGCAGAAATTGTTGGAGAAATTTAAATCGATCTTTGAAGAAAATTGATTATTTTTGCAAATTTCAAGAGAAGAATTAGAAACATGTTTTTTGTTTGAAACATTATGATCGCAAAAATTAAGAGATGTATGAGAAGAAGAATTATGGGAAATCCAATCAAAGTCATAATCTATAAAGGAAGCTACCAAACTATCAAAATTTTCATACAACATGGAATCAACAACATCATTTATCTCATCATGTGTTTCAATGGAGCAAAGAGACAAGTACTCTTCCAGAAATTTCATGGCATCATAAATGTTGAATGATTTTACTTTTCCATCAAGTTCTACCAACAAATATTCTTTATCTACATCAATTCTAGTTTTTGCGGTTTTCATGAAAGGTCTTCCTTGTAAAATATTAGAAGAAGACATAGTGTAAGGTTATCCACTTTCAAGATATAAAAATCAACGAAAAAAATCAATTCACCTACTCTCAATAAGACATCTTCAACTATGCCTAGAGATTGTATGTATGACCTATCAGCAAGTTGTATGCAAACATTAGTTTTTTTTATAGGCCATTCAATTTTAGGTCTTCATAAATATGGTAAGGCATGACATTTATTGAAGCACCTAAATCAAGCATAGCATGCATAATGATTCTTTCTCCTATTTTGCATGGCAAGGTAAACATTCCTGGATCTCTACATTTTTTAGGTATATCTTTTTTTAACAAAGCAGAGACATTCTTGCTAACGGTTACTCTCTCCTCTTCCTTCCCTTTTCTTTTCTTAGTACATAAGTCTTTAAAAAAAATTAGCATACCTAGGTATTTGTTGAATAGCATTAAGCAAAGGGATGTTAATTTATATCTTTTTGAACTTCTCAATAAGCTCTAAATTGATATCCTCTCCTTTAGGCTTTGCTAATCTACGAGGGAATGATGCCTTAGGTACATGGGGTTCTACTCTAGAAGGGGAGTAATCACATACCTCGGAAAAAATAGGAGTCTCCTTTGTTCACTTACCTTGCTCTCTTGTCCTTCTATTACCTTTTCTTGCTTCTTTGAAGGGGATTGAACGGGTTTGCATTTGGAGAGAAGGAGGAGGGAATCTCCTTTCCACTTTTAAGAGTTATTGCACTTATGTTCGCATGCTCCGATTGGGCGAGAAGCTTTTTAAAGGACTTGCTTTCTAGCTTGCTTACCACGATGGTTAGTTGGGTAATTTGAGTCCCCAAATTGGTGAAGCCATGTCTTGTTTCTTGTTGAAAAGATTTGGTGTCTTGCTGAAGTGATTTGATCTCTTGTTGCAATTGAATGTTGTCTTTTTGAAGTTGATGTAGTTCCTGTTGAATTTTAAAGAGTGGTCAGCTAGTGATTTTACAGCATCCTCTAAAGGCATACCTGAGGAAGATGATGAGGAATATTGGTTTCGATTTTCAAATTGTCCTTGAGATCCTGACTTGAAGTTAAGATGATCTCTCCACCCTTGATTCTAGGTTTGCCCATGTGAATCGTACTTCCTTTGGGAGCCTTCTATTGCATTCACTTGAGCTTGTGGGCAAGCTTCGGAAGTATGTCCAACTACTTCACATGCTCCACATGTCTTAACTTAAGGAAGACCGCCTTGGGCAACCTGTATAAAAAGAGACACGAGATTAGAAACTTGAGCTCTAAGCTTACTTACATCTTTGGATTGAGCAATGTTGTGGTCAAGAGTCCTTGATTCGAAATTCTAAGAATTTTCCGCCATGGTGGATATGAGTTGACTAGCTTCGGTGGGCATCTTGTCAACTAGAGCCCCTCCAATGGCAGCATCAATGGTGCTTCTCTCCGATGGAAGCAAACCTGAATAGAAATATTGGATAAGTTATTGTTTAGAAATTTAATGATGAGGGAATGAAGCACAAAGTTTTTTTATATCTTTCCCAACATTCATAAAGTGACTCTCCTACAACTTGCTTAATGCTATAGATTTCTTTTCTAATATTATATGCCTTAGCTGCGGGACATTTTTTTCTAAGAACTTCTTTTTCAATCCATTCCATGTAGTGATGGATCCTGTCGGCTAGTACAACCAATCTTCGGCCACATCCTTCAAAGAGAAGGGAAAGGCCCTAGATTAATTGTTCATGAGTTACCCCATGCGGCGCATTCCATCACATACTAGATGAAATTCTTTTATGTGTTTGTGCGGATCTTCATCGAGTTATCCTCTAAATGTAGGCAAGAGATGTAGAAGTCCCGGTTTAAGTTCGAACGGAACAATAGTCTCTGGGTACACTATGCACAATGGTTGTAGGTTGTAATCTGGCTCCTCAAGCTCTCGCAAGGTTTGCTCCCTTGCTTCTCCCATAATGTTTGATCGAATTGGTTCTTCTTCATCTTGTCTTAGCACTTTAAATTCTTCTTCTTCTCCTCTTTTTCTTTCCCTTCGAAGTTTCCTTTCCTTAAGGTCAATATCTACAATCAAATCACAAGTACACCCCGAGTCGAGCAGGTCATGCACAAAAGAAAATTTAATCACACTAAATATTTTTTTAGATTTTACTATTAATCTTATTTTTTATATATTTTTTAGGAACTCAAAATTCAAATAAGGCAATTGCACAGTTCCCCAGCAACGGAACCAATTTGTTTGAGCTAAAAATGATGTTGTTAGTTCAACTTAACCCAAAATAAATAAAATTTGTAAAACACGCACAACTACTAATACTAACACGTAGTAATAGTAGGAGCAGGTCGACCCATAGAGAACCTCCATTAATTGGCAAAATTAAGTTTTGAAATCTAATTTGAGGGGGGGTTTGTTGGTTTTAAGAAACAAAGTAAATGTAAAACAATAATTGATATGAAATTTTGGTAATGAGATTAATGAGAGAGACTATGAAAAAAATTATGTAAGTAATTCAATGTAAAAAGGATCTTGGGAACTTTATGTAGATTAACCTAATTCCGTCATAGACTTAATTGATTTCAAGGTATTCAATTGTTCTATAGTTCATTAAGGTTAGGCCCTAATGCTAATTAGCTAATTAACCTAAATTGGTCAATTAACAATAATTTAGTTCATAAACGCTTCCTAAAGACATTCCACATTTAATTCCTAAATTGTATACATTTCTTGGAATTTCTCAACTATGACATTCTTGAAATTAAAAAGACTAAAATCAAGCATCATTAATATGAATGTTCTAAACTAGTAAATATTTTCAAGAAAATAGGAAAAGAAGTCCAAATTTTCCATCAAAATTACTAGTTCTTGCAACTTAATTACAATTATGCTATAGAGCCATGTAACTTTGCATACAAGAACCTTACGAAATTGAGGCGTCAACTCATTTCTTTCAGATTTATTGAAATTAACAGCAAGAACATTCAAGAACAACAAATTACAAAGAAGAGATTTAAAGAAAAGTCTCAAGAATTGGCTAACCTATTATAATCCCTAAGATAAAAGAACTTACCTACTCATAAAGTGGCAAAATCTTAAAGAAATCCATTGAGTCTTGCAAGAATTTGTACAAAGATTGAAGAAATTACAAAAAATCTCTCTAAAAAATACAGAGAAAAGCTCTCAAAATCGTGAAAATGGGTTTCTCTTGTAAAGCTGGCTGAAAACAGCTTTTACACAGATGTCGCAGCATTGAAACGCTGGTAGGAAGTATTACAGCGCTCCTTGCATAGGCGCGCATGTTTCTTTATATTTCCATTAAAATCCGTAGCATTGCAACTTTGGCCAATAGATCAGCATTCTGCCTTGACCTCTTAATGACAAACACACAATGATAGAAGCAGAAATTTGCTTTTAATGACTCACAAAAGATGTCAGTTGGCAAAAAAATCTACACATCTTCAAATTTCTTATTTCTTTTCTTCTCTTCCTTTGATCCATTGCTTGGTTTTTACTTCTTTGGCTATACTTTTTGTCCTTTTTGCTCCATTTTAATCCAAATTTGTTGTAATGACTTTAAAATGCTAATGGGACTATTTTACCTATAAAATTGACATATTAAGCAAATTAATAATATAAAATTGAGGGAATTAATGTATAAAATATAGTTCTTTTCAAGACCTATCAAGTATGAAGCATATGCACTATAAAAGCCATAAAACTCTAAGGTATTAACGTAACTAAATCCATTACAGAATTTAGCTAATGATTGAGAACAAATGAATGGATATCGTTAGATCATAAACCATGATTACAAGATGAATATTCAATAAATGAAAAAAAGAGAAAATAGAAAAATGCAAAGATGAACTAAAGAAATATTGGAAAATATGGTATGATGATGCCTTGAGGCAATCTCTCACTTTCCTAATCTTTCATGTTGGATTCAGTGTCCTAAATCTCATATATCTTATAGTTTGTAAAAACAAATTGTAGCTTTAATAAATAAGAGGTATTTTATTAACATTCAGATTGCATTGATTCAATCCAAGAAACTAAGATCCAAGGTTATGTGATATCACTTGAACAGTATGTGTAGACATACAAGTGATTCATGTTTAAGTTATAACCTAAAAGGTATATAGTAAATGGATAAGGTTGGATGTCTTAACCTGGTAACACTGCAGATATTGCCCACTTTGTAATTGTTACATGAGTTGTAAATGTTACAGACAATATGAGCAATATTATTCATGGTGGAAACATGTGAGTGGATATATCATGTATAAAGAGTTTATACAAGACCGGGCTGAAAAATGATTGTTTTCTCTTTATAACATTATTACTTAAAGAAACCAATATTTCACTAGGATGACCATAGGTGACTTGACCTTAATCCGAGTGAGTTGTGAACTCCTGTCTATGAAGGAAATCCTTTGATCTATATGGGTGAAAGTGGCCAAGCTAGTCGACTCAACATACTTACCATTTTGGGGATTTATCCGAGTAGAGAGCTTGGAACACACCTATCCAAGAAGGAATTCACTCCTCCCGAATATAGAAAAAGTAGATAAATTGTTCCCTTAACAGAAGATTCCAATTCTTGAACAATAAGGCCTCAACCTCTCACTGGCCCAAGAGGTACTAGTTTATAGTTGGACTATAAATTTTTTGTTCATTAGATGAATCAACAGTACTTAAGGAGTTAGATGTAACTACAGGGGTAAAAGGGTATTTTGACCTATCTATAGTTATGAGCAATTTGTGAAAAGTCGACTCACTGTTGATTGGTTATATCCATGGATAAAAAAATATATCTACAGTGCGAAGAGTGCAACTATTTTTCTTTAGTGGAATGACCAGTAGTTAATGAATATTGGTTAATTTAATTAAAGAGTTTAATTAATTAGTCTCATATCATTGGAGCTTCTAATATGCGGGTCCATAAGGTCCCCCAATTAGCTTGGTAAGGATAGTAATGAGGAATGATTTGAATTGTTCAAATTATTTAAAGGAATTTTATATTAATATGATTAAAATATAGTGTATTCTGATACATTACAGAATATGGTTAATTATAGATATGATCTATAATCTAAATTACATTATTAGTGAGATGTGTTTGAATGAGATTCGAATATTAAATTCATATGAATTGGATTCATTACAATATTATAGAGATGTATTTGAATGAGATCAAATATTAGAATTATATGAACTGGATTCATAAACAAATGTATGCATATAATATGTGACATTTATATGTTAATTAATTAATCCTATATTAAATATGATTTATTATACAGTTATTAAATTTATATGTTAATTGATTAATTAATGGTTAATTAATTAATTAACAAATGATGGAGAATAGAGACTAGTATAAATATGTGGTATTTAATTAACTATATATTAAATATGGTTTAATATAGGGTTATTTAATTTACATGTTAATTGATTAATTAATAGTAATTAATAAATTAACAAATGATGGAAAATGGAAAATACTTGGAGAAAGGGTTACCCTCTCCCTATAAATATATCATTATAACCCCATTTGGTGAAAAGAAAACCCGTCTTCACTCTCCAGTTCTCTCTATCTCTTGCAGTGGTGTTGTTCATTGAGAGATCCAAGTTTGGTTGGTGGCAAAGGAGAGGAAAACGTGAAGAAAGGGAATCTTCAAGGGTAAGTTTTCTTCTACCCTTTCTTCTCTTCTTTCTTCTACCCTTTCTTCTCTTCTTCTTCATTAGGAGCAAGCTTAGACTTATTTGAATGTTTATCATATTTTCTAAGTTTTTGTTCACTACTTTTATGTTTTATAAAAATTCTTTCTCAAAATACGAGGCGATCACACGCTTCCATGGGAATCCAATTCCCTTCAACTAGTGTTAGAGTCAATTCTTGCAATTTTGGTTTTAAGTTTTTAGAAACAAAAAATAGAGAACATGGTGGGTGTTTTTGTGTACTGTTTTCGTGAAATGAGTTCTGGAAATTTCATTTGGGTATTTTTGGCTTGATAAATGTTTTTGGTATTTGGCACATAGGCTCGTTTTACTTGATTTGATCATGTAAGAGCCTATTGTTTTTGGGCATTTAATTCAGTAATCGATTCTATAAGTCTGAGTCACTAGTTTTGCAAGTGTTGCTGATGATCGGGATGAAAATCGGAGGTGTTCTATGCAAATTCGAAGCAGAATGGGTGTTTCTGGACTACAGCATTGTCCTTAGTGTCGCGAGGCTACGATGTGAGACGGAAGGCGATTTCTCCCGTAGCGTCGTGATGCTCTGCACTAGCATCACGACGCTATGACTGTTCAACGTGGAGGCGCGTGCAAACTGGAGGTTGCCAATTCGAAGCTTGCTCCTACGTTTTCCCTCTCTTTTAATTATATTTTTATATGTTTATAATTAAATTAGTATAATTTGATTATATTAATTTAGTTATTTTATTAGGGTGCCAAATATTGGTCTATTAATCCCTTTTACATCATTTTAATGTGCATGAGATGTATGTTTAAATTATGTGATTTATATGTTGCATATTTTATGTCATATAGATTTAAAATCCCACCTTAGGATAAACATGTTTCATACATCCTTTTAACATAAGTGTTATATTGTGGTTGCATGATTAATCAAGCATGCTCATGCATCATACAATAATATAATTGTTATGTAGTATGATAGCATGTGAATTGATTTCATTAGTAATAATATAATTGTTATATTGTTTAATAAAAATAAAGATGTATGTTTATTTTCATGGATGATAATTATAAGTGTTATTTTATTAGATGAAAATAAATTCTGCATTGAGCATGACATTACTTAAATAAATATAATGGTTATATTTGATCAATGTCAATAGATGAAAATTCTAGGTTTTAATGATTTCATTATTTTGTAATGGTTATAAGTTTAATGAACTAGATTAAAATCCATAATCAAGAGTTGCATGTAAACATAGGTCAAAATTGATTTTAAATGGTTTAAAATTGATTCACCAAAACGTATATTAAAGGTATTTCTAATATGATTAGAAACAGGTTAATCTTTTAATTTTTTTAATAAGATTAAAATGAATGCTGTAAAAGATTAAATTTATAAAATAATTGCCTATAAGGGACCTTTGTCAAAGAACGTTTTGTCTAGGCTAGGGTATTTAAGCTGATGAAAACAAAACACCCCTATCTGGGAACCGACCTGGAAGATGAATTAGGCAAGTATTTTATAAACATGCAATAAATGGTTTTGTTTATTATAGATTTAATAAATAAAATCACATTTTGCTAAAATATTCAATATAAATGTTATATTGAGCAACTTAACAAGGACTTAGTTAAATTACTTAGCCAGATTTTTCTAAGTTAATAAACCCAATTCTTAAAACACTTAGTGGGAGAAAAAAATATGTATATGATATGTTATTTTTCTGCTCACGTTCTCCCTAAAAGTTCACAAGGTGAGATTCATGCTCATTCTCGTGGTGTCTTGGGCGCACCCTCCCTTAGGAAGGTATTTGCATGGGTTAATATCAAGGTGAATGGAGAAAGTTTTTATAGTAAGTGGGAGAAGGGCATGTGACAACACATCCTGCAGTCTCCTTCACTGGTTTGAAATGTTTTTTTCATGCTCGGACTCGTGGCGCCCTGGGAGCGTCCCCTTTAGGAAGGTGTTTTCATGAGAAAGGGACATAACAAACCCCAAAATTGGATAGGATCACTATAATCAATTGCACCAATTACGTTCTATCCTGAGGCAGACTGGTCGGGATAGAATTATAGGGTTGAAAATGAAATATTACACTTACAAGAAAACATCAAGGGGTTGTTTGGAGCGTTGAGTTGAGATAGGATGTCTGGAGTTCATATGTCTGTGGAGTTCATATATTTGTGAAGTTCATATGTCTGTGTTTGGGGTGCAGAGTTATTTGGTTGAGTTCATATGTTTGTGTTTAGGGTGCAGAGTTGAGTTCAAATGTTTGGATATCTAACGCAGTTTTTTGAACACTAAATAGTATGCTTTTATGATTACTATTTTTGTTTCGGAACTTTGTTATTCAATAATTCTACCCATCTTTGTTTGAATAAAATATGGATTATAATTTTTTTCTTTTAATTTTTTAAAACTTTTCTTTCTTTCTTTCTTTTTTGGGCTATAAACAATGATTAACCCATTACATTTCTTGTAGAAATATGGTTAAATAAAATGAGAAACTAAAGCGAAATAAAAAATTTTGATTCTAGCTAATTTTTCTCCATTAATTTCATTATCATCTTCTTTTTCTTCTTCTTTTTCTTCTTCTTCCTATTGTTGCTCTATATTTTTACTATGTTATGAATTTTTTAATTAAATCTCCCTCATCATCGTAACAACCAATGGAATGTCACCACATTTGTTCAACAGTTTCACTTTCATTTCCTCTAAATTTGGAGGATCATTAGAGAAAAAATTTCTATTTTTCACTAATTTTTGCTGGAAAATGTTCCAGGAAAAAAATCATTTTATGGTTTTTTTTGTTATATGTTACATAATTTTCAACAACATACATATTTTTCGTCTAAATATTTTTAACATTCGTTTGATATGTGAATTCATTACGTATAAATATTGCACTTAATGTAGACAAAATAATATTTTTTATATAATCAACAACCCTACAACATACTTTAATAGTCATTAGTCTTACAGTAGTCGGAAGTGGTTGTCGAAGTTAATTATTGAAGATTATTTTTGCTGGAGTTTGTAATCGAAGGTGGTTGTCGGAGCCTGAAGTTGGTCACATGAAAGTGTATTGCAGTTAGTTGTTGAAGTTTCTCATTGGAGGTGGTTTTCAAATCCCAAAGTTGGTCAGGCAAAAGTGGTCGTCGAAGTTGATCATCGAATATGATTTTCGTTGGAGATTGTAGTCAAAAGTGACTATCAGAGTCTGAAGTTAGTCGCATGAAGGTGGTATTATAGTTGGTTGTTGGAGTTTTTCGTTGAAGGTGGTTGTCAAAGCCTTGAGTTGGTCGTTAGAGTTGCTCACTCAAAATTAATTTTCATCGAAGTTTGTAGTCAAAGGTGGTTGTCAGAGCCAATTGGTCATCGAAGTTGGTAGCACAAAGATGGTCGTCGGAGTTGGGTCACCGGAGGTGGTTGTCGAAGGCCAGAATTGGTTGTCAGAGTTGGTCGTGCGAGGGTTGTTGGAGCTCAGAGTTGGTCGTCGGAGCTGTCATCGAAGGTGGTTGTTGGAGTCCAGATTTTTGTTGTCGAAATTGTCATCGAAGATGGGTGTCGGAGCCCAAAGTTAGTCATCGAAGTTGTCATCGGAGGCAGTTGTTGAATCGCGGGTTTGGTCGTCGAAGTTGTCATCGTAGGTGGTTGTCAGAGCCCAGAGTTAGTTCTCGAAGTGTGACAGTGGCCGATAGGTAGAGCTATTGAAAACATGGGAAAAACGGAGAGTTAAGGTGAGTTGGGGTGAGTTGGTAAAATATACTAACTCAGTTCCACCAACATTTAAAGTATGTGGGCCAAACAATGAGTTGGTATATTATACCAACTCAACTCAACTCATGTTGGTGAGCCAAACACCCCCTAAGGTAGTTAATGATTCTAGACCAAATTAATGGTAATTAAATATTATAGGAATAAGAGTTATTCTAGTGTAATACTTGAATGAGAATGTCTTAATTCAGTGAAGGAGTAACTATTCGCCTCGAGGTGGCATTTATTCTAAATCACTAAAGTATCATTGCAAAATAAAATGATGTTGGGGTTCATTATTTCTTTTACTAAACTGATTAGATTAAAACAAATTTTTACATATTTAATAAAGATAATTTTTTTTTTTAACCAGCATCTCTAAATCATGACTAGCATGGTTATTTATTTACTTGGCATCGATAAATTAACTAGAGAAAACTAAGCAACATGGAAAAATACGATTAACACCATATTGGTCATTAATGACCTCAAATTCGTCCTAGCGGAGGAATGTCCTCCAGTTCCTAGACCCGCAACTTCACGAAATGTTTGTGAAGCCTATGATAAGGCCAGGGTCTATATTTTGGCAAGCTTGACTGAATTCTTGGCCAAAAATATAAGCCCATGATCAATGCATGCAAGATCATGGAGTCATGGCATGAGATGTTCGGCCAACCGGCTACACATCTCAAGCATTGAATTCATCTTCAACGCCTGAATGAACAAGGGATCGTCTATTAGGGGAAATGTCCTTAATATGATGGTCCACTTCAATATAACTGAGATGAACGAGGCTGCCATATATAAGTCCAACCAGGTAAGCTTTATTTTGGAAACTCTTTTGAAGAGTTACCTTCAATTCCGCAGTAATGCTGTCATGAACAAGATATAATCTTACCACCTTCTCAACGAGCTGCAGACTTATGAGTCCTTAATGAAAGTCAAAGGACAATATCAGGAGGCAAATGTTGCTAGTTAGTCAAAAAAATTCCACAGGGATTCTATCTTTGGGACTAAGTCTGTGCCTTCTTCCACTGGCTCTAAGAAGTGGAAGAAGGAGAAAGGTGATAAGGGGAAGAATAAAACTATCCCACCTATTGCTGCCCACAAGGGCAAAAAGGTCAAGACTGCAAAGAGAACCTGTTTTCATTGCAACCAAGATGGGCACTAGAAACGTAACTACCTAAAGTATTTGGCCGAAAAGAAGAAGGTAAAAGAAGGTAAATATGATTTATTTGTTCTAGAAACGTGTTTAGTGAAAAATGATAATAATGCCTAGATACTTGATTCAGAAGCAACTAACCATGTTTGTACTTCTTTACAGGAAGTAGTTGAAGGTTGGAAAGATGACTCTACGGGTTGGAACAGGGGAGGTCGTCTCGGCGATTGTAGTTGGGAGCTTGAAGTTATTTTTTAATTCAAAGTTTATATTGTTAGACAATGTTTACTATGTTTCTAATTTTAAGAGGAACTTACTTTCAATTTCATGTTTGTTAGAATATTCCTATAATATATCCTTTATTCGTGATAAAGCATTTGTCTAAAAATGGTGTTGATATATGTTCTGCAACAAACGAAAGTAACTTGTATGTACTAAGGCCATTATAATCTAAAATTCTTCATAATGTTGAAATGTTCAACACTGCAACCACACAAAACAAAAGAAGAAAGGTTTCGTCAAAAGAAGATGCTCATCTTTGGCATTTAAGACTAGGTCATATTAATTTCAATAGGATTGAAAGGTTGGTTAAGAATGAACTGCTAAATGAGTTAGAAGAAATTTTTTTACCAGTATGTCAATCTTGTCTAAAAAGAAAATTGACAAAAAGACATTTTTCTTGAAAAGGTTATAGAGCCAAAGAACCTTTGGAGTTTATACGTTCTGACCTGTATGGTTCGATAAGTGTTAAAGCAAGAGGAGGGTTTGAATACTTCGTCACTTTTACTGACGATTTTCTAGATCTGAGTACGTTAACTTGATGATACATAAGTCTGATACACTTAAAAATTTTAGGGAGTATAAGGCTAAAGTTGAGAATTTATTGGAAAAGAAGATAAAAACACTTTGATCAGATCGGTGGAGAGTACATGGATATAGGATTCCAAAACTATATAATAGAACATAGAATCACATCCCAACTCTCAGCACCTGATGCACCTCAATAAAATGGTGTATCATAAAGGAGAAACAGAACCCTATTGGACATTGTTCGATCCATGATGAATTATGCTTCTCTACCTATCTCATTTTGGAGTTATGCAGTGGATACTGTAGTGTACATTTTGAACCAAGTTTCATCGAAGAGTGTTTCTGAAATGCCTTTTGAATTATGGAGAGATCGCAAAAGTAGTTTACGACATCTCAGAATTTGGGGGTGTCCAACAAATGTGCTTGTGGAAAACCCAAAGAAATTGGAACCACATTCAAAATTGTGCCTCTTTGTAGGCTACTCCGAAGAATCAAGAGGTGGTCACTTTTATGATCCAAAAGAGAATAAAGTGTTTGTATCAAAAAATGTGACATTCTTAGAGGAATACTACATTAGAGAACATAGACCAAGAAGTAAAATCATATTAAATGAACTTACCAAAAAAACTACTGAAGCTTCAACAAGAGTTATTGAAGAGGGAAGCACTTCAACAAGGGTTGTTGATATTGTTTCATCCAATCAAGCATATCTTACTCAAGAGTTGAGGGACCCTCGACGTAGTGGGAGGATTGTAACCCAACCTACCCACTAAGTTGGACAAAAACTCAAGATGTGATACAAGATGCTACATTGAGGATCCATTGACCTACAAATAGGCAATGGGTGATGTGGACAAAGATGAGTGGATTAAAGCCATGAATCAAAAAATGAAGTCTATATACTTCAATTATGTCTGGCAACTTGTAGCTAATAGTAATGGGTTTAGTTTGACAAAGTGCAATTGTCGGTCTTTAATGGAGCGACAGGTAGTTAATGAATATCGGTTAATTTAATTAAAGAGTTCAATTAATTAATCTAATATCATTGAAGCTTCTAATTTGCAGGTCCATAAGGTCTCCCTGTTAGCTCGCTAAGGAAAGTAATGAGTTCAAATTACTTAACAGAATTTTATATTAATATGATTAATATATAGTGTATTTTGATACATTATAGAATATGGTTAATTATAGATATGATCTATAATCCGAATTACACAAAGAGGTGTAATTGAATGAGATTCGAATATTAAATTTATATGAATTGGATTCATATAGAATTACAGTATTAGAGAGATGTATTTGAATGAGATTCAAATATTAGAATTATATGAATTAGATTCATAAAGAAATGTATGCATATAAATATGAGATATTTATATGTTAATTAATTAATCTTATGTAATGATTTATTATATAGTTGTTTAATTTGTATGTTAATTGATTAATTAATTAACAAATGATGGAGAACAGAGGCTAGTATAAATATGTGATATTTAATTAATTGTATATTAAATATGATCCACCATATGGTCATTTAGTTTACATTTTAATTGATTAATTAATAGTTAATTAATCAATTAAATGATGAAAATGGAAAGAAACATAGAGAAGGGATTATCCTCTCCTATAAATACATCATTATAACCCATTTAGGGTAAGGGTTTTTCATTTGGTGAAAAGAAAACCTAACCTCCACTCTCAAATTCTCTCCATTCTCTTAATTACATTCCTCTATCTTTAATTCCCTTTTCCAATGTGTTAGAATCCACACATCTAACTCCTTGAAGCCCTAGAGCATTGATGACATGTCATCTTCGGCTTTTTATTTAGAATTATGAAGGTTATTAGGCAGAATATACGAAAATTATGATAGGAATTTACGAGAAAATAAGCTTGCGTCGATCAGCATGTCGAATCTCAGCCAACCCGTTATTTTGCGTTAATTATGCGTTCAATGTTCTATTTTTGTAGCTAATGTAGGAAATGAACGCAAATGCGGAAACTGGACCACCGCATAGACGACCGCATGCGGTCATTAAATGATTGCAGCTACGCAACAACACAACTAATAGGATCAACGCAAGGTAGGTGGAATGAACGCATCAACGCATCTACCTTAAGAAAAAATCCAAAGCTGATGCTAACATTTCACCTACCACGCCGTTAATGCCAGAGGTTCAGAAAAGGACTAACGCGCCGAACATCAGACTCAGAGCAATCCAATTAATGCTATCGGAGACCCAAGCTCTATAAATAAAAGTCGATGAGCTGAAATTCAGATCATCCAAGGTTTTCCCCTGAGGTTCACCTAGGGCGGATCCTTGCGATCCAGACAAACGCGTGAGAAGATGGCTGAGAGTTCTTCACCGCCTTCATCCATTCCGAGTGACGACCGGAGCCTTTAACCAGAGTTAGAGCTCGAGAGAGTCAGCTCTTCCACCCATCCATGGCACCACCGGCAGCCTTGACACACATCCATTGGGAGCAAATCTTTGCTTCCAGTTGGCCATTTCCTTTTCCTTTTTTTCTTATATTGTATTGTATGACATCTTGTGATTAAGGAATTAATACAATGTGTTTTCACTACATTTCTCTGTTTCCTTCGACTCCATCCCCATCTTCTCTGCTTAGCATCTTTACTTCCATTGCAACACTTAGTGGGATTGCTTGGGTATTGCATACTTAGTCATGTGGATGAGGGATATAAAGCATGTAGCAACCCACTGAGAGGTGTGCATTGCGTGAGTGTATGAGTAATCTTATTTGCTTAGTGTGAAGCTGCTGCAATGCCTGTCTATAGGCTAAGGCATTGCTTGTCTATGAGTAAAGTCAGCAACAATCAACTACCCGAGAGGGTAAGTGGTTAGATGCATTAAGCAATGTATGCATTGTTCACTAGGGATAGTAACAATCTTGCGTCAACCAAGTTCATGCAATTGTCTTGTAGTATGTATGCTTTATTCGTCCATTAGGGATACTCGAGAGGGTATTCTAAGGGCAGGATCTAGGCTTGGGAAGGTCAGGTCAGAATCTAGGCTCAGGAGAGTCAGATTAGAACACATAATACAAGAGATAGGAGCTTAGGAATAAGCACTGTTTGCTATTACCCATCGCATGCATCCTAGAGATTGGATACGATTGTGTGCAGTCACCGCAGAGTTGTGTGCATTCTGCATCATCACATAGGAAAAGAGTAGAGACTTAAGAATAAACTCTATGGACACTTTTGCATTCAACACATGTGTCCTAGATTTAGGAGCACCGCATTTGCATTGGAAAATGATTTGTCGTGCATGGGTGTAACATGATCGCATTGGCTTGCGTTGACTAGGGTTGCCCTTGCGGTCACTCTTAAGGGTTGTAATGAAATCATCTCCATATTTTATCTATTTTCCCACACATTTATTTCATGTCAAGGTTTGTCATATCTCTACCTTTCATGCATATTCTCATTGCATTGTCTATTAGATAGGAGTAGGAGTAGGATTAACGTAGCAACATCCCTTCCATTCTTTTATTCAAACCACCACATGCACATTACTGCATACATATAGCTACAAGTCCCTGTGTTCGACCTCGGATTACCCGAGAAACTTGCATTCGCGTTATACTTGGTGTGAGCACAAGAAAACTTGTGGCAAGATGCATGGTCATCGCATACATTCATTAATGCATTATCAGTCCAATGCATGACCATCAACGCATGACTGTCAACGTATATCTTAGGAACATGCATTGCATACCGCGTCCAAGGGATTTTAGTTGTTAAATAAATTGACTTCTAATTTCCCACCATCAAGCATAACGAGGAAGCTCTTACGAAGGTGTCTTTGTTCGTTGAGAGATTCAAGTTTGGTTGGTGGCTAAGGAGAGGAAAACGTGAAGAAAGGGAATCTTCAAGGGTGAGTTTTCTTCTACCCTTTATTCTCTTCTTCTTCATTAGGAGCATTCGTAGGCTTATTTGATTGTTTATCCTATTTTCTAAGTTTTTGTTCATTGTTTTTATGTTGTATAAAATCGTTTCTCAAAATGCAAGGTGATCACACGCTTCTGTGGAAATTTGATTCCCTTCATTTCCCTAGGGCGATTCCACTTTTCAAAGATGAATCCTATATCTCCATGTTGGGGTTGATGCCCTAAATCTTGTGATGTTGTAGTTTGTAATTGTATTTGTAAAAACGTTTTATTTATCTAATAAAATAAGAGGTATTTTATTCGAAATTAGTTTCATGAACCCA
The DNA here is from genome assembly GCF_009727055.1 of Benincasa hispida. Lineage (NCBI taxonomy): Eukaryota > Viridiplantae > Streptophyta > Magnoliopsida > Cucurbitales > Cucurbitaceae > Benincasa > Benincasa hispida. The sequence goes on from NC_052351.1 coordinate 55,141,685, forward strand.
AAAACTAATAAACTAAGATCCAAGGTTATCTAATGTCACTTAAACATGTATATGGAGACATACAAGTAGATTATGTTTAAGTGATAACCTGAATAGTTCATGGTATATGGATAAGGCTGGATACCTTGTCCTAGTGACAATATGAATATGGCCTGCTTTGTAGTTATTGTAATTGTTGTAAAGTACTAAAAATGATATAATCCTGATCATTCATGTAGAGACATGTGAGCAGGGGTATCCTATACAAAGAGTTTTATGAGACTAGACCACGAAATTGTTGGGATTGATGTCTTAATTCTCCTAGAGTCTCGTTGTTTTGTAAAGATACACATTGTCCGATGAATAAAATAAGTGTTATTTAATTATGGCATTTACTCATATCCAATAAACAAAGCTCCTTGGTTATCTTATGTGAAATTAAGCATGTATATGTGATATACAAGTGGATCATGCCTTAAATGATAACTAATAGCTGGTAGAAATACAAGTTATTATATCCTTTTATTTAGAATTATGAGGGCTGACAAGCAGAATATGTGGTGATAATACTAAGAATTCATGTGAAAAATGAGCTTGCGTCGATCAGCATTGAAAATCTCGGCTAACCCAATATTATGCGTTATTCTGCATCAAAATGTCTATTTTTGTAGCTATCGAAGGAATCGATCGCATGCAGTGAATCCCAGACCATCGCAAGGGTGATCGACATACATTCATCGCATGGATGTTGCGGCTATTAATTGCATGCATTCATCGCATGAAGGTTGCGGCTACAAAGTAATGACCATAAAAGAAGGGTGATCGCAAGATTGGTGGAATGCAGTGGTACTTCGGAAACCAAGCATGAACGCATACCTTGGGAGTATCAAAAAGATGATGTTGACATTTCACCTACCACACTATTAGTGGCAGAGATTTAGAGCAAGACCATCTCGCCATTAGTGGCAGAGACTCAGAGTGGGACCATCAATGCTGTCGGCGATTGAACGATATAAATAGAGCCTTAGAGCCCAAATTCAAGGCATTCGAGCTTCTGCCTGAAGGCAGATCCTTGTGATCATAGATGAGAATGTGAGAAGACATTCTTTGAGAGTTCTTCATTCCTTCAACCCATTCCGAGTGACGATCGGAGCTTTTCCAGAGATAGATCTCGAGAGAGATTACTCCACCGCCCATCCATGGCACTACTGGCAGCCTTGACATACATCTGATAGAAGCAAGAGATTGCCTAAATCTAGCCCTCCACCTCTCTTCTTATCTCTGTATTGTATTACATTTTAGCTTAAGACATTAATACAGTTTGTAATTAATGCATCTCATTTCCTTCGACTCCATCTTCATCATCTCTTACTTTCATTGCAACGAACTAAGTAAGATTTCAAGAATATCGCATACTCAATCATGCGACATAGACATATGAAGCATGTAACAAACTATCGAGAAGTGTGTGTTGCGCGAGTATAGTGAGTAAATCCTCTTTGATAAGTTGAGGCTGTAGAAATGCTTGTCTATGAGCTGATCAGCGACGACTAACTGCCCGAGAGGGTAAGTAGTGGAACTCACTAAGCAAAGTAAGCAGTGCTCCTAGAGATAGGAATAATCTTATGTTCAACTCAACCATGCTTTATGTGATCATCTTGTCTTATGAGTGCATCATTCATCAGTTGGACCTACTTGGGAGAGTAGTCTAAAGTCAGAATCTAGGCTTGGGAGAGTCAGATTAGATCGCATAAGCAAGAGTAGAAACTTAGGAATATTTTCTATCTGCTATTTACACATCGCATAAGCAAGAGTAGAAACGCCCAAACACATCAGTCCCCTATGCAGCACAGCACGCCCACCCTGCCTACTGCCCAATGCCCAGCTGCCTACCACGTTCCAAATAACCTCTAAGGAGGCTAATTTTGGAATTTTGGCTAAAATTTGAGTAGGGTAAGCTGGTATTTTCAATATATAATGGTATTTTGGCTAGTTTGACATTATTTATTGATATAACAAGTATTAATTGAGGAATTTCCATTGATATGGAGGAATTCTCAGGAAAGTTTTCTCAAGATGATTTTAGTGGGAAAACTTGCTTACGGTGAGTGTTTTCTTAGTTTTATGCGTTAATATATGGATAAATGCATATGTAAGTACAAAATACATGCTTATGATGTTATGTTGTTGCCATGATATTGTTTGTGAAATTTCTATGGAAACTGAGATTATACCCAGACTACATAAGTTAGCATGCTTAATAAAAGGTGCTTGGTGGGAAAATATAGTCGGCCTCGGTCGGTGGGAAATAATAGTCGGTGACGACCGGGGGGAAATATAGTCAAGTTACCTAAGCATGACTAGCGGGAAAAGAATGTCGATGTGCACATTGGCGGGAAAAGAGGGTTATAAGAAAGTTTCCATAAAAAGTTGTTAAGATTAATAACGTGTCCATGATATGAGCATGCCACGTATAGCATGGAACTGGAGGATGATGATTGAATGAATATACATATGATCATGCATAAATTATACTGGAATTGTGATTATGTGATTGATTTCCCAAAAATATGTTTTGCAAAGTGATTATTATTTTAAAAGCACCACTCACTGGGCTTAGTAGCTCACACTCTTCAAAATGTTTTCTTATATCTCCCCCCCCAGGTAGCAAAGCGGGGCGTTCAGGAAGGAGTCTACTAACCACCAACACACCAGGACTTGGTAAATTTCCAGGGCACGGCTCGGGTTATGTAATAAAGAATATAGGAAATTGAACTATGTGTATGAAAGTTAGATAGAGTGTTGTAAAAATGTTGAAGTCTTTAATAGATAAGGGGGGAAATGTTAATTTAAATGTTGTCTTGGAATACTACTAGTGTACCCCCACGTTCCCTTTCAGGTCTTGGGGGCTAAGGATAGGGAGGGGGTGTGACAAGTAGTCCTCAATGCAAACAACGAGTTAATCCCTATGAGAACCGTCACTGACTGGCGGATTTGTATGGACTATCGGAAGCTTAATGCTGCGACAAAGAAGGATCATTTCCCTTTACCTTTCATTGGTCAAATGCTCGACCGACTAGCACGGAATGACTATTTCTATTTTCTTGATGGGTATGAAGGCTATAACCAGATTATGATTGCACCAGAGTATCAAGAAAAGACCACATTCACCTGTCCACACAAAACGTTCGCTTTTTGCCGCATGCCTTTTGGACTATGTAATGCACCGAGCACGTTTCAAAGGTGTATGATGGAAATCTTCTCCGAGTATCTTGAAGAATCAGTGGAAATCTTTATGGAAGATTTCTCAGTCTATGGGCAAACGTATGGAGTCGGTCTGGAAAACTTGGAAAGGATACTAAAAAGATGCGAAGAGACTAATCTGGTGCTGAATTGCATTTCATGGTTAAAGAAGGAATTATGCTCGGGCACAAGGTTTCAAAGGATGGGCTAGAGGTGAATAAAGCAAAAATTGAGGCCATAGAAAAACTTCCACCTCCAGCAAATGTGAAAGCTTTATGGAGTTTCTTAGGACATGCGGGGTTCTACAGACGATTTGTGAAAGACTTCTCCAAAATAGCTCGACCGTTGAATGCGCTGCTGGAAGCTGACAGTACTTTTGACTTTGATCCACACTGCCTCAACTCATTCAAAGCACTGAAAGACACATTGACTACAGCGCCTATTTTGATAGCACCTGATTGGACAAAACAATTCGAGCTGATGTGCGATGCCAGCGGATATGCGATGGGGGTAGTTTTAGCACAGAAGGAAAAGACAATGTTACACCCCATCGCATATGCAAGCAGAATATTGAACTCCACGCAGGCAAATTACACCACCACAGAGAAGGAGATTCTAGCGGTAATCTTTTCGATTGAAAAATTCAGACCTTACTTGTTGGGATCCAAAGTTATAGTCCTGACCACTCGGCAATAAGATATTTACTGACCAAAAAAGATGCGAAGCCGAGGCTAATCCGATGGGTTCTCCTACTCCAAGAATTCAATATGAAGATAATCGACCGCAAGAGAATAGAGAACCAGGTTGCTGACCATTTATCAAGGTTAGAGAATCTTGAAGTGGATCGCATTCAGTCGGAGGTGAACGCATCCTTCCTAGACGAGCAGTTGTTTAAAATTGAAGAACTACCCTAGTTTGCAGATATTGTCAACTTCTTGGTCTACGAACAATTTTCAGAGAATTACACATCCCACCAAAAGAAGCGGCTCATTCATGAATGTAAATCCTACTAATGGGATGAGCCAAATCTTTACAAAAGGAGAACAGACCAGATAGTGAGACTCTGTGTGCCAGAGACTGCTTTCCAGCACATACTTTTTCAATGTCATGACTCAGCCTATGGAGGACATTGGGAGACAACACACAGTAGCAAAAGTTTTGCAAAACAGATATTACTGGCCAACTCTGTTTAAGGATGCACGAGACTATTCTATGAAATGCGATAAGTGCCAATGCACTGGAAACATTTCAGAGAAAAATGTGAGCCAATGAACATCATATTGGAATTGGAACTTTTCGACGTCTGGGGCATTCTGTTGGTCGTCGATGTGTTTCCAAGTGGATTGAAGCGGTTTCATGCGTCGCAAACGATGCGACAATAGTCTCAAAATTCTTACAGAGAAACATCTTCACTCGTTTTGGCACCCCACGTGTCATAATAAGTGAAGAAGGAACCCACTTTGTCAATCGTATCATTAACAAACTGCTGATCAAATACAATGTCCATCATAAGATTGCCACCGCATATCACCCCCAGACAAATGGACAAGTCGAGGTTTCTAATAAAGAAATCAAGTTGATTTTAGAAAAGGTGGTGAATCCCTCACGGAAGGACTGGGTCATGAAGCTTGACGATGCCTTGTGGGCATATAGGACTACCTATAAAAACCGATAGCATGTCACCGTATGCGTTGGTGTTTGGAAAGGCTTATCATCTGCCATTGGAATTAGAGCATTAGGCACTGTGGGCAGTGAAGAAGCTTAACTTTGATCTGAAGGCTGTAGAGGAGGAGAGAAAACTTCAGTTACTAGAGTTGGACGAATGGAGACTACAGGCGTATGAAAATGCCAAAATCTACAAAGAACATACGAAGCTTTGGCATGACAAGCGACTGTGTTAAAAGAATCTCCAGGTAGGTCAGAAAGACTTACTGTTCAATTCTAGGGGAAATTGAAATCGCGCTGGTACGGACCATTCATAATTAAAGAAGTATTCCTGCACGGAGCGGTAGAATTGACAAACGAAGATGGGACCAGAGCATTTAAGGTAAATGGACAAAGGGTCAAGATGTATCATGGAGGAGATTTCCAACGCGAGAAAACCTCCATGGACCTGAGGAATCAAGAATGAAGAAGAAACGTGTAGTCCCTGCGCTGATAAGCGACACACATTAATCAGGGACGAAGTATATCCTTTTTATTAGTATCCTTTTGTTATTTTTCTTTCATGAATCTATCTTAATTTTTGCATGATTACTACTCTCTAGAATTGCCAACTCTTTCTTTCATACTTTTTATCCTCTTGATATTTATCACTAATCGTAATAAACGATTGTGATGGAGCAATGCGATAACCCCAAACACGCGACCGATTCGATTAGCCCATCGCAATCAAGGAATCAACCCACCGCAATCAAGGATGCGATAAAAAATGATGCGGGCGACAAAGCAAATTTGGGGGTTGTGTCTTTTCTTGCTTCATCTTATTTCAATTTTGCACTTCTCTCATTTCAATTTAATATTGCTAAATTCTACTAATGCATCCTCTTTAGTTTGACTCAATCTTGAATTTTTTATTGCTTTATTTAGTCGTTGCATTCACCCCATACTAATTATGACTTCAATGATGAACTTCATGCCTTTATTTCTTGTCACATGTACTAGAGTCAGATTAATTTCAGGACAATCAATTCATGAAACATTTCTAAAATTTAGCGGTCTACCAGTTTTCCTTCAAAACTATTTTTATGAAATTTCCTAAGTTCATCGCATGAGTTATTTCATCTCTCAGCAATGAGGACATTGCTGTGTGTAAATTTGGGGGTGATGCTAGTAATGTTATTTTCAGCCTTGTTACTTTTAGAAATTCGATTCAAAATATATATATAGATATAGATATATAAATAAAAGTTTTATATGACGTTGAGATTGGATCCTACTCATAGTTGGATGTCCGCATGACAACCGTGGGGGCAAGCCAAAACGAAGGTGGGAATCTTGATCAACGCATAAACCAAGTGATTGCAACTCCGCTGCCAAATAAAGAGATGGGCATGAGTTTTGACTGAGAAATAGTGCCTTGCTCATAGTTGGATGCCCGCATGACACCCGTGGGGGCAAGCCAAAACGAAGGTTGGGCACTTGGATCAGCGCAATATCACAAAACGAATATATGAATCGCGCAAGGATCAAAATCACGTGAACACCCCGGTTGGATAAAGTTTGAAATAAATCATGCGATGTCCTGGAAACAAGTAAAGTTTTTTTTAAGGTTAAAATTATAGTCCCTAAAGATTAATTTTAAGGTAAAACTTACGGTCCCTAAAGATTAAAAATATTTTAGGAAGAGATCAGGATAGAAATTAAGAAGGCATTGGTTCATGAAATTTGAATAAGGCACCTTGAGAAGTCTAGGTAGGGTAAAGGCGGTTGACTTTTTAAAGAAAATCTTTAGTTTATACTTGAGGACAAGCATTGTTTTAAATTTGGGGGTGTGATAATTGGTAGAAATACAAGTTATTACAGCTCAAATAAGTAAAATAATGAGAGAATGCGATGGTAAAATAGGCAGAATCATGTCCAAAAGCGCTAAACTAAAAGGAAATGCGATCGCGAGTGCCCATCGTATAAAAGCAGTTAATTTACCTATTTTGTGCAGGTACAATGTGATGGCACATATGAAATTGTGATCCGAAGGTACAATGCGACAGTGCCTTGAAGTTATGATCGCAAGTCATGCGATCGTGAGAAGTTTTCTTGAAAAAGTGATCGCATAAAGACCTCGCATCAAGGCGACAACATAATAAATCATGATGGGACGTAAAGCTGATAACGGTCAATTCTGAATTTAGTTGACAAGCTGTTAAAAGCCACACTATAGCAAGTACATTGAACTTTCGGTGACTTTTAAACGGCGCAACAAAGTAGGGAAATTAATGTTGCCCATCATTGCAATCATTTGTAAGAAAAGCTACTTCACCTTGAAATCTATAAATACCGAAGGCCACCAAAGAGAAAGGGGGTTAGTTAATCCATTCCCGCACATACTTATACATATACATAGAGGACGGAGAGAGAAAGGAGACGAGGAAAAGCCAAGAGAAATTGCTCCCGGACAGATCGAGATGTGCAGATAATAATACTCGCCCGCATTACAAGTTTATGGCGCCGTTGCCGGAGATTGGTAATGGTTATTGTTGAGTACGTTTATGATATTTTGCAAGACAGATCTCTTTGTACTGACTGTTTATCGTGGAGAGCAGTCTAACAATTTATGAGTACTGGGACTGACCCAGAATTAGAGGTTGACCCAGAGATCGAGCGTACATTTTGCGCAAGGGCATGCCAAAACCGAGCAAGGCAAAAGAAGGCCAACATGGCAGATAATAACAATGACAATGTGGCACCCGAGGTGAATCAAGGGGTGGGACGGCCAGCGCAAGATCTCATTTTCCTTACTGCTGACCGCAACATTCCGATGAGGAACTACGCGGCGCCCAATCTGTATGATTTTTTGCCTGGAATTTCAAGGTCGATAGTCGAGGAGAACACTAGATTCTAGATCAAACCGGTCATGCTTCAAATGATTTAGAATACGGGGCAGTTTGGTGGTCTACAAGGTGAGGACCACATGCCCACCTGACCAGTTTCGTCGAGATGTGCAGTAACTTCTCTATACCTGGCGTTACCCCTGAAGTATCAGACTATACCTCTTCCCTCAACCTTGAGGGATGAGGCCAAGAGGTGGGCTCATTCACTAGAGCCAAATGAGATTACTTCATGGTATCAATTGGTTGAACGATTTATGAAGAAGTTCTCCTCCGGGTGTCAACGCAAGGCAAAGAAAGGATTGTTGAACTTTGAGCAGATGGATAACGAGACCCTTAGCACCGCTTGGGTGCGATTCAGAAGACTGGTGAAGAATTGTCCGTATATTGGGATACCGATTGTGTCCTAATGGAAACATTCTATAATGGCCTGAATAGATACAACGCAGGTTGTTGCTGATGCCTCCACGGCAGGAGGTTTATGGATAAAACATATACTGAAGCCAAGGTCATCCTTGGCCGCATCTCGCGGAATATGGATGACTGGGTAGATGATGGATATGGAGGAAGAGGCTCCAAGAGAAGAAGAAATGAAACTGCCATTGTCCCTGCGGAAACAATGACTACTTTGGCGCCTCAGATGGCCGCAGTGACCTCTATCCTCCAGTCAATGGCGGCTTAATCAAGGTGCCCTCTCTCAAGGATTAGCGCAACCCACTGCATTGGCACAAGTGGCCGCAATCAGTTGCGTCAATTGTGGAGGGGCCCATGCGGCGAAAATATGCCCATCGAACGCACAACAAGTATGCGCTATCCAGAATAACCCCTTCAGCAACACGTATAATCCTGGTTGGAGGAACCACCCTAACTTCAGTTGGAGAGGAAATCAGAACCAAGGTGGGCCAAGTAACCATCAGAATAGCAATTCAAGGAATCGAGGGAACCCTCCACCTTTTCACCACAATCAGAATTAGGGTCAACAGAGACAATTGCACAACCAACAACCCTCATCTTCAAACACCTCCGGAAATTCATTGGAGGCCCTGCTCAAGCAATACATGGATAAAAATGATGCGGTGATGCAGGCGCAGGCATCTTCAATCAGAAATTTGGAGATTCAAGTGGGGCAGCTGGCATTCGAACTTCGAAACAGAACACCAGGAACATTTCCAAGAAACTCTGAAGCCCCTGGATCTCACGGAAAGAAGCAATGTCCCTGAAGACATTGGGTAGGCAAGCTGGATCGCCTGTGGAGGTGTGGATTGCATTCGTCAAAGAAAACTATCTTCCGGTCCATATCTCAATTCTATGTTTACATGCTTTCTTAAATACTGTCTTTATTGCTTTATGAACTTTGTCATTTACTGCTTCATTCAATTAGTCTTTCAATGCTTTATGAATTTATTCTTCATTTAATTCCCTTGCATTTATCTCTGTACTCTCTTTAATTTCTTTAACTTTTCTGTCATAAATGCGTTAGTCTTAAAACTTGGTGAATGATTGAGAAATAAGAAGAAATTTATTACCACAAGGTCCTTGTGACTTACGTTGATGAAAAAAAAAATATATATATATATATATAATAATAATAATAATAATAAAACAATCAACACCCGGTATGCATTGCGGTGATGGGTGCATCTTGTGCCATCAAGATACACTTTGTATTTATCGTACTCAAATGCATTGCGCTGAGGGGTGTGTTGCGCTCGTATGTGTTCTTTGCCCGTCCTTAGCAAAAATGCACTATGTTAAGGTAGTGTTACGCTGGTAGAAATACCATACGCCCGTCCTTCAAAAATGTGTTGAGTTAGGAGGTATGTTACGGGGATACATGCGTTGTTGCCCGACCTCTATAAATATGCATTTGTGTTATGGAAGCCCGGTGTTAATTTTTAATCGTGCACCCGTCTGAATAAAGTACAAAAGATAACTTCACTTATTGTTTTTCTATGTATAGAAACTAAATTCTTTGATTCTTTGTACATGATAAAAGTTTGTATTGCGTTAATTGTAATTATTTGTATACTTAGTTAATTTTCAATACAATTGAGTAACAATTCTCTCTATATGCCTTTGCCTCTTATTTATCATCCTTTGTCAATTTTTGCGATATTCTTGATCTTTTATTTTGCGTTATTCATTGCGCTGCCATGATGAATAATATGCATACACTTAGTAATATTTCCCACACTTTTTAATTTCTAACTAACACTTAGTTAATTCGTAGTTATAGCAATACTTTACCTTTTATCTTTCAAAACTCTGCTCAAACCTTCTTTTCAAAATTTTGTCTAAGTGTTTGTCTATTCTATCCAAACAATGCAATAAGGACTTTGCGCATCTCTAAATTTGGAGGTGGGGAAGGTCTGAGCAGATGAGATCAAGATTATGTGATCATTAAGAAATTGCGTTCATTTTCCATCTCAAAAAAAAAATCATACAAAACTCCAATGTCAGCGCAAGGGAAAACTCAGAAACAATCCCAACCTGATAAGAGTTAGTCGTGAAAGGAACCTGCTCGTAGTTGGATGTTTGCATGACACCCATGGGAGCAAGCCAAAACAAAGGTGGGTTTCCAAGAACGACGCAATATGAAAAGAGAAAAATGAGAAAAAGAAAAAAAAATAAAAGAATACAAGAGACAACTCCTCTGAAAATCAAGAGCTAAAGTTGAGATTGGCACACAACCGTAGTTGAATGTTCGCATGACACTCGTGGGAACAAGCCAAAACGAAGGGTGTAACCATGATCAATAATCTCTAATAAATGACGCAAAGTTTGACCACCACATACAGACGCATCAAGTTGTTTTGACAAGAAGAGGTAAACATTCTTTTTAAAACTAGAAAAGCATTTTTGAGCTGAAATTTGTTGTATAGAAGAATAAAGTAGGGCTTTGTTATGAATTTTCAAGGATAGAAAGAAATTGTGTTGTCAAGTAATGTTGCCTAAGTGGAGCATTCGGAGCAACCAATAGACGCAAAATCTAGGATAGGAATTGGGCATTATTGCCTTAGTAGAAGATATGCTTGAGGACAAGCATATATCTAAATTTGGGGGTGTGATAACTTGTAAAAATATAAGTTATTTATACTGTTTTATTTAGATATTGCGGCTAAAAGAGAGAAAAGTTGCGTCAAATGTATGAAAATTGGCTAAGAAATGCAAGAATTATAAATTGTCGTAAATACACTCACTGACACCATTGCGATGGTAGAAAAGGATGTTTCAATTCTATTTTGTAGGAAATCAAGTCACCGCATGCGTTCATGGCTCAAAGAGAAAATGAGCAACACATCTCTGTCGCATTGCGCCCGTCAATCTAATGAAAAGACGATCAACGCAATGACAGCGCATGCGACAGTCAATCCAAAGCTTAACTTCAACCGCATGCGGTAATCATAAACAACACTGCATGTGGGCACACGATTGAAGATGCAAAAGAGCAACGCAATTGCGGAGGATTCTAATGCGTGTACAGCTAACCATTGTGCATTTCTGATGAGATTAATTGCGGAGGAATATTCATCTTCTTAGTCTATCATTCACACCATGTATCAAACGCTAAATCTTAGTATTGAATGTCATGATCATTTCCATCTCCATCTTTCTGTCTATTTCCGTTCTTCCATAATTCACTTTCTCCACGATGTTTTCTTAATCCCCTAGTAAATAGTAAGAATTAAGCAAGTAAATTAATCTGTGCTAAGAAAATAAATTTGTTTAGCTAAAGCATGCTAGACGGCATCTTCACCTGTGAGAGCAGAAGTTTGGAAGAATGCATTAACTAAAGCGAGAAGTACTTCCAGAGATGGAAGCAACCTTACGTTCATTACGTTCATCCCTGTTTCACCATAGAGATGTCGGAACACGACCAATCACCGAGAGGTGTACACCAAGGGAAAGCAGAACCTTAGTTATATCTTTGATGCAATTAGTGAACTTAAGATGTTTATACTAGTTATCCTTTCTATTCTGACTCATACATAAAGACTTGCCCCCACATAACACGATCCTTTGTATAAACTTCACAGTCAGTCTCCAACTCAGTATCATGTATCATGTATCCTGTACCTTGTATCATAATAGCTTAGGTTTACTTTTATCGCACTGTTATTTTATTATCACAACTTTATTTTATCGCACAATTTTACTTTACCGCACTTTACTTTCCTATACAAACACACAACTCTTTCATTAATTGTAAAAACCGGTCACATATATCATGAACGTAACGCATTAACGACAACAATCCCTGTGTTCAACCTCGGATTACTCTGAGAAACTTGCATTGGAATTATACTTGGTTTCAACGCAAGGAAACGCATAGCATACTACAAGCATTTCATTAATAATGCATACATCTAGAAGTAGTATCGCATGAAGTGTGCATGAGCAATCACATGGCAGAACACACATTTTCCCGTTACAAGTTTATGGCAACATGAGCTTGTAGCGCATCATGCATGGACATTACAACAATTCAATTTCAAGTCATTAGAGACTGCTGGAAAGTAACACAAAGGAGAGAGGGCCAACCCTTGTGAAAGCAAGAATCCACATTTAGAACAGAGTTGAAGTGATAAAGAGTTGTGTAAAAGGCCACGGGAAGAAAGACATTGCTTACCGGGCTTGTTATCTCTCAAATCCATTTGTTATTTTGTATTCAATACTTTATTTGTAGAAAATGGAAACTTCATTTCAATCTATGTTCATCTCTCCAAACCATGCATGAGTAGTTAAATTTCTAAATGGGTTGAGAAGTACTTAGCTAGCATGACTTAAGATTTACATTTTATGTGATCATCTTGTCTTATGTATGCATCATCCACCCTTTGGACGTACTTGAGAGAGTAGTCTAAAGATAGAATCTAGGCTTGAGAGAGTCGAATTAGAATCTAGGCTTGGGAGAGTCGGATTAGATCGTACAAGCAAGAGTAGAAACTTAGGAATAAGTTCTATTTGTTATTTACACATCGCATGCGCCCTAGAAATAGGAATGGTGGTATGCGATCAACTTGTCTTATGAGTGCATCATTCATCATTTGGACATACTTGGAAAAGTAGTCGAAAGACAGAATCCAGGCTTGGGAGAGTCGGATTAGATCGTATAAGCAAGAGTAGAAACGTAGGAATAAGTTCTATCGACTGTTTCGCATATACATCGCATGCGTCCTAGGAATAGGAATTGTGGCATTCTGCATTGAGAAATGTAGTACTGATATTTGTGTATAGCATGATCACATACCACAATCTTAGGAAGTATTAGAAAAACCCCTTCTCAACCGCTTCATCGCATACTTATTGTAACTCCATGCTTTCATCACTCCGCGTTCAACTCTGCTGCATAGGAAAATTTAAATTAAAACACTATCCACTTCCTTTTTTACCATCGCAATAGAATCAAAGAGTCTGTCACATATCTACTTAGTAGTCCCTGTGTTCGACCCTGAACTTACCAGGAAACCTAAGAAGGCTTATACTTGGGCTTTGTTAGGAAAACTTCCATGTTCATCGCATACTCACACCATCGCATCATAATTTTACGCATCAATAACCTAAATAGGTCTATAGTATAAGGATTAAGGTGGGATACCTGATCCTGGTGACACTACGGATACGGCTCGCTTTGTAGAGGTTTACAAGTGTTGTAAACTATTACAGATGGTAGATCCTGACCATTCATATGGAGACGTGCGAGTCGAGGTGTCCTATACAAAGAGTTTGTATAAGACCTAGACCACGGGATGACTAGACCCTATATATAACGCCGTTGATACTAGAGACTTACATCTCACCTAAATGACCATAGGTCACATGACCTCAATCCTGAGTGTTTTGGGAACTCCTGCCTTTGAGGGCGGTTCTTTGATTAGTATGGGTGAGAGTGGCCAGATTGCCAACTCAACATGCCTTCCTTTTTGGGGACTTGTCTGATCTGGGAGTTGGGAACTCAATCCACAAGATGGAATTCACTCATTTCCCCGAAGTAGGGATAAGTAGAGAGATTGTTCCCTTAAGGACTGATTCTGGGGCTTGAACATAGTGACCACAGCTTCTCTTTGGAAGAGAAGACTCTGTCATAGTAGAACTATGATTTATGTTTATTAGAGGGATCAGTGGTACTTAAGGAGTTAGATGTAACTACAGGAGCATAACGGTTATTGGCTCAGCTTTACTTACGAACGATCTGTGAAGGGTTGTCGCACTGTTGATTGGTTAAGATGAACACATAATATATATGTGGTAAGAAGAGTTCAGCTGTCGGTCTTTAGTGAAGTGCCTGGCAGTTAACGGATGGTGGATCCAATGCTACCTTCCAGCGTCTACGGCAATTGGCAACCAATGCTACGCAATAGAGTAAACAATTTTACCCCATGCTTAGCATTAGCTAAACGATCGTTAGAAAATACTACAGATCATCTAGAAAAATCTAAATGATCGCTTAGTTAAATCCCGCCTTCTTCGTTGAGAAACCGCATCACCAATGCTTCGAAGCTTCATCACGAAGACTCAATAAACTCAAACTTTTGAATTATTAGACTCGATTGCAAAGTTAATTTCACCCAAAAACATAGGGGCCCTTACAATTAATACTTTGTAATACAGAAAACTTTAACAAACAGGCCCAATTAAACCTGAAAATTCATCAACTCAACCACAAATGCAGAAAACGACTAACTACAAATGCAAAAACCTATCGCGGACTGTAAAATAAGTTCAAAACAGAGTTGTAATTTGGAATATCAAGAACCTGGCTCTGATACCATTGAAGGAATCGGACTGAATTTCCATGGCAGCGGAATAAAGATCATTCCAAAATTACAATCATGTGTGAATCATTACAATATACAGTCGTATACAAAACATGGGTTATACAATTAATATAGAAATTACAGCAGAACACTACAATTAACAAGGAAGAACTCTATGAACATTTGTAGACTCGTCTCCACGCTTCTGCGCATAAGAACATTGAACAACAATAACCTCGAACGCTCGATCTACATGACCGCAAGACAGCATGCAACACTTTGCACTCGAATCAGCGGATCACTTCGGTCACGAACTCCTCAGCAACACGAACGACCTCCACAGAACCTCGACGTGTCGAGTTGAGTATGACACCACCAAGAAGGCTACCTTGGTATCCTCGATATGAAAAACTAGAGGTGGGCTCGTTTAGGACTTGGACTGAGGCAGATGGAGGATGAAACACCGATCGTGTACACGACTGGGCAAGTGGGAGATGGCGAAAGACCTATCTATAGGTCGATGCCTAATCGTTTAGCTAAAGCTATGTGATCGTCTAGCAAAAGCTATGCGATTGTTTAGCTCAGTGTTTGTCGCCTACAAACACTACACGATCGTTTACTTTGGACAAGTGATCGTCTAGCAAAAGCTAGGCGATCATTTATAATACTGTACAATCGTTTAGCTCACCACTGCACGATCGTTTTAGCTCGCTCAAGCTGTCATTTAGTAAATCTGTATTTACTTGACAACTCCGTGAGATTCTTTTTGCCGAGAGAAATCTCAAAAAACTTTCTTACTAAAAATAGGAAAACATTTTTCTTTAACTCACGGTTACCGTGAAAATCCAATAACCACCCACTCAATTGGTTATTAAAGAAAAAAATTAATATCCAATAATTAATATTATTAAATATAAATGAATAACCAACTTATCATACTATATTTATAACCTATAGTTTTAATATTCATCTCATGAAACATATATAACCATAGTTCTTTTTCTTTTCCATGGTACTTAATGTAAATCTCATTTACATCAATCCTCCACTAGATGTATCTCATACATCATACCGATTATTATCATATAATTAATTAAAAAAACCTCTTGTCAATTGAACATTTCAAAATTAACACCAAGAACTGATCCTCAACTGAATCCATTGAGCTACCAAGGGGACTTTATGGACCTATAGCTCGAAGCTCCCATCGTACGTGAATAACTGATAAACTCTTTAGTT
>NC_052351.1:55159543-55213517 GCF_009727055.1 Benincasa hispida
GACGATCGCGGAAGGTGGGTGTTATGCGGAGCACACTAAGCGATCGTGTACTTCAGGCTTCATCGCTTAGTAAAGGTACACGATGGTGTAGTAATAGCTAAATGATCGTTTAGATTTTTCTAAACGATCATGCAGTAAATGCTAAACGATCGTTTAGCTCTGGGAGCGTTGGTAAGCGATAGAGCAAAGCGTTTGTTTTTTCGTGTCGACGATCATGGGGTGCTTGGTACACGATGGTTGGAGACGCAATGCTTTACCCGAGCAGTTCAAGACCCGGTTCACCTGTTTGAACCGGAGACTCCTTGTCTTTGTAATAGTTAGCTTTTCTTTTGTGATTTTAAGGCAATTTTACCCAGTTTATCAACATTAGTTTTCTTATACATGTGATGTATGGTGTATATGCCAAAGTGTTTGTCATATAGTCAAAATCCACCTTAGGTTGTGCAATTATTCATGCATCATGTATTATAAATGTTATAATCGAGCATGAAGAAATTACGTGAAAGCATGCGCATGCATCATGAAATATAAGAGTTATATTTTGCATGTAGTGAGCATTCTCATGCATCATCCTTATATTCTAAGTTATAGTCTAAGGGTGAATGGAAGCATGTTTTGCTTGTTTCATTGCGGTTTTGTATAAGTGTTATATAAAAGAAGTAGCAATGAATGGACAATGCATTGAGCATGACACTTAGGCTGTTTATAAGCATTATGAATGCCTTGCATGTGTTAGCTTAGCATTGTGGTTGTTTTTGTTTATAAGTGTTATAAAGGAAATTAGACCTAAAATAAATAATTCAGAGTTGCATGCGTACTTAGGATGAACTTAATTAGGGTTTTAAAATTTGATTGAGATAAACCTAAGTTCAAGTGGTTCTAAAGAGTTTAGTAACCTAGATTAATCCTTTAAAATCGGTTTAATAGGATTAAATTGGTTAAATAAAAGATTAAATTTGTTGTAAACCTATCTATAAGGGACCTTTTGTCTAAGGCGGGTTCTGGCTAGGCTGGGATTCTTAAGTTGACGAAAACATAAATCCCTACCTGGGAACCTACCTGGAAAGGTGAATTAGATAGATTTTCAACAAGCATGCGACGATTTGGACAAAGATTCTATTAAAGAGTTTAATGGATGATGATCAAAAGTTGTTTCACTATCCAAGGTAAATGTTACTCTTGGGAAAACCTAAAAGTCACTTAGTTAAAATCCTTAGTCGTGTTTTTTCTAAGTAAGCTAAACCCTAGGTTATAAAATACTCAGTGGGAGGAAGAGGCGTATCGATATGTCTATGATTTCACTCACGTTTCTCCCTATATGTTCACATCGTGAGACTCATGCTTGGCCTCGTGGTGCCCTAGGAGCATTCCCCTTCGTATGGTGTTTGCATGAGTCAATATCAAGGTGTACGGAGAGAGTATTTATAGTAAGTGGGTGAAGGGTGTGTGCCAACACATCCTATGGTCTCTGTCATTGGTTCACACCGTGAGATCATTCTTTACTCCCTCGTGTCGCCTTTGAGTGTCCCCCTTTGGATGGGTTTTGTGCAGTTAGTCAATATCAAGGTGAACTCCAAAAATGGATAGGGTCGCTTTAGGTTTTGCCCCAATCGGATTTTTTCCCTTTGGATTGGCCTTTTGGGATGAACCTCTAAGGCTTAAAATGGCGGGTCACATTTATGGGAGATTGTTAAGTAAGTTAATGATCTCTTGGCCAAATCAATGATGGCTAGTCGTTATAGGAGCAAGAGTTGTTCTAGTATTAATGACTGGTTGAGAACTTCTCAATTCAGAGGAAGGATAACTGACCTTCTTTCTGCGGCTTTTGTCCTAAACCTTTGAAGTGTCTTTGTGAAACTAGATGTCACACGGTTTTCATGTTAGTTTTGCTAAAACCTTATTGGATTTTGTTTTGTATTACAACGGGTATTTGCTTAAAACTAACGTAGGTCAATGTGTTTTTCCTTTCAGCAACTCGTTAGAATTTCCGTCTAAAGCTTTTAAAATGACCGATTATATATAGTGGAAAGAATCATGTGAAACGAATTTCATGGCAAACGACCTCGATCCCACTACTATCTAAAAGAGGAGACAAGACAGTAAATATGATTTATTGGTCTTGAAGACATGTCTGGTAGAGAATGATGATTCTGCCTGGATCCTAGATTCAGGTGCTACCAATCATGTCAGTTCCTCTTACCAAGGATTCAGTTCCTGGCAAACGTTGCAACAGGGAGAGATGACTCTTCGAGTCGGTATTGGTGAGGTTGTTTCAGCTGTTGCTATAGGCAGGCTGAAGTTATTTGTTGACAAGAAACGTTATTTGCTACTGGATAATGTTTTTGTTGTTCCTCATATTAAGAGAAACTTAATCACGGTTTCTTGTCTCATTGAACAAGGCTACACTGTCTCCTTTTATGAGAATAAAGTGTTTTATTTTCAAGAATGGAATGGAGATTGGTTATGGTTCAATGGAAAATAACTTATATGTACTAAGGTCGTTAGTCATAAAAGCCTTGTTTAACACTGAAATTTTCAGTACGGAAACAATAGCTAAAAGACCAAAGGTTTCTCCAAAGGAAAACGTCCATCTTTGGCATCTTAGGTTAGGTCACATCAACCTCAATAAGATTGAGAAGTTGGTGAAAAGTGGACTTCTAAAGAGTTTAGAAGAAAACTTCTTGTCGGTATGTGAATCCTGCCTCGAAGGCAAGATGACCAAATGACCTTTTACTGGAAAAGGTTACAGAGCCAAGGAAGCCTTAGAGCTTGTACATTCAGACCTCTGTGGTCCGATGAATGTTAGAGCTCGAGGTGGGTATGAATATTTCATCTCTTTCATAGATGATTATTCAAGGTTTGGGTATCTCTTCTTAATGCAACCTAAGTCTGAAGCCCATGACAAGTTGAAGGAGTATAAGGCTGAAGATGAAAACTTGTTAGGTAAGAAGATAAAAACACTACGATCTGATCATGGTGGAGAGTATATGAACCTCCAATTCCAGAACTATATGATAGAACATGGGATTGCGTCCCAACTCTTGGACCCTGTTACATCTCAGCCAAAGTGTATCAGACAGGAGAAACAGGACCTTGTTGGACATGGTTCGGTCCTATGATGAGTTATGCTCATCTTCCATACTCATTTTGGGGTTATGCAGTGGAGACTGCATGTTATATCTCTGGACAACGTTCCCTCAAAAAGTGTTTCTGAAAACCTTTGAGTTATGAGAGGCCGTAAAGAATAGGTTACGCAACTTTAGGATTTTGGGGCTGTCCAGCACATGTGCTAGCGAGTAAACCCAACAAAAGTTGGAACCACGTTTGAAGGTTTGCCTCTTTGTAGGCTACCCCAAGGAAACGAGAGTGGATACTTCTACGATCTAATGAGAACAAAGTGTTTGTTTCCACCAAGGCTATCTTCTTAGAAGAAGACCACATGAGGGATCATCAACCACGAAGTAGCTTGTTTTACGTGAGATCTCAAGTGAGACTGAGACTATTGAGGGTTCAACACAGGTGTTGAACAGGCTGACAGATCAACAAGAGATGATCGGAACATCTAGTCAACCAGTCAAGAGTTTGAGACTGCCTAATGTAGTGGGAGGTTATGAACCCACGGATTCGCTACATGGGTTTGACTGAAGCCCAAAACATCATTACGGAATGATGGGGCGAGATTTGTGTCTTTTTAAGAAAGCAATGGAGGATGTTGACAAAGATGAATGGGTTAAGGCCATGAACAGAGATGGAGTCTATGTACTTAAATAAGTCTGGAGAGCTTATTTGATCCACCTGATGAGGTAAGACCTATTGGGTGTAAGTGGATCTTAAGAGAAAAGAGAGGTGTAGATAGAAAAGTGCAAACCTTTAAGGCTAGGCCGTGCAAAGGGTTATACCCAGTTTGAGAGAAGTTGACTATGAGTGAAACTTTTTCACCTGTTGTCATGCTGAAGTCTATCAGGATTTCTCCTGTCCATAGCCACATTTTAATGATTATGAAATATGGAAAATGGACGTCAAGACTGCCTTTCTTAATGGTAATCTTGAGGAAACCATTAGATGACTCAACCAGAAAAGTTCATAGTTCCAGATCAAGAGCAAGAGTTTGCAATTATAGGCCATTTATGGCTGGAAAACAAGCAATTCTAGATCTTAGAACATCAGATTACATTGCTGTCAAGTCGTTTGGCTTTCACCAGAATGTTGATGAGCCTTGTGTTTATAGAAGGATCATCAACGCTCAGTAGCTTTCCTAGTATGGTATGGATGATATCCTACTCATTGGAATGATGTAGGGTATCTTGACTGACATATAAGAAGTGGCTAGTTGCCAGCTTTAAATGAAAGATTTTGGGTGAGGCACAATATGTTTCTCAGGATCCAGATCTTTGAGATCGCAAGGAACAAATGGTTAGCTCTGGTCTCAGGCATGGTACAATGATCAAATTTGATCAGGTACAGGATGCAGGATTCCAGAAGGGTTATTACCCTTCAGGCATGGAATCGTTCTGTCTAAGGATCAATATCCTAAGACACCTCAAGAAGTTGAGGAGATGAGATGGATTCCCTATGCTTCTGCTGTAGGAAGCTTGATGTATGCAATATTGTGTACCAGACCCGACATTTGCTATGCAGTAGGGACCGTCAGTCGGTATCAGTCCAATCCAGGATTTGATCACTGCACGGTGGTCAAGACGATCCTCAAGTATCTTTCGAGAACAAGGGACTAAATGCTTGTGTATAGAGATAAGGATCTGATCCTTACAGGATACACAGACTCTAACTTTCAGACCGATAGAGTTCTCGCAAATCGACATCGGGGTCAGTGTTTACTCTGAATGGAGGGGTTGTAATCTGGCGAAGCATCAAGCAAGGATGCATCACGGACTCCACTATGGAAGCCAAATACATAGCGACTTGTGAAGCAGCTAAAGAGGTTGTTTGACTGAGGAAGTTCCTTTCAGATTTGGAAGTTGTTCCAAATATAGATTTGTCTATCACTCTTTTTTGTGATAATAGCGAGGCTATGGAAAATTCGAAGGAACCTCGAAGTCATCGTCGAGGTAAGCAGATAGAACGAAAATATCACCTGATCAGGGAGATTGTGCATCACGGTGATGTGATAGTCACGAAGATCGCATCGGAGCACAACGTTGTTGATCTCTTTACAAAGGACCTCACGGCTAAAGTGTTCGAGGGTCACCTAGTGAATCTGAGTCTACTGAACATGCGGCATCTTGTCTAGGACAAGTGGGAGATGATACTGGGGTATGCCCTAGTTTATTGTATATTGTACATTTTTATATTGTATTGTACATTAGTCTCCCGAGTCATTAGGACAAGTGGGAGATTGTTGGGATTGGTGTCTTAATTCTCCCGGAATCTCGTTATTTTGTAAATACACATTGTTCGTTGAATAAAATAAGTGTTATTTAATTCTGGTATTTACTCATATCAAATAAACAAAGCTCCTTAGTTATCTTATGTAAACTTAAGCATATATATGTGATATACAAGTGGATCATGCCTTAAGTGATAAACTAAATAGGTCTGTAGTATAAAGATTAAGGTGGGATACCTGATCCTGGTGACACTACGGATATGTCCCACTTTGTAGAAGTTTGCAAGTTTTGTAAACTGCTACAGATGGTAGATCCTGACGATTCATGGGGAGACGTGCGAGCGGGGGTGTCCTATACAAAGAGTTTGTATAAAACTTGGACCATGAGATGACTAGACTCTGTATATAATACCATTGATACTAGAGACTTACATCTCACCTAAAAGACTATAGGTGACACGACCTCAATCCTGAGTGTTTTGGGAACTCTTTCCTTTGAGGACGATCCTTTGATTAGTATGGGTGAGAGTGGCCAGATTGCCAACTCAACATGCCTACCTTTTTGGAGACTTGTCTGATCTGGGAGCTGCTAACTCAATCCATAAGACGGAATTCACTCCTTTCCCGAAGCAGGAATAAGTAGAGAGATGGCTCCCTTAAGAGCTGATTCTAGGGCTTGAACATAGTGGCCACAGCTTCTCTTTGGAAGAGAAGACTCAGTCATAGTAGGACTATGACTTATGTGCATTAGAGGGATCAATGGTACTTAAGGAGTTAGATGTAACTACAGGGGCATAACGATTATCAGCCCAGTTGTACTTACGAGCGATCTGTGAAGGGTTGTCGCACTGCTGATTGGTTAAGATGGACACATAATATATCTGTGGTAAGGAAAGTTCAGTTGTGGGTCTTTTGTGGGTGCCTCACAGTTAACGGATGGTGGATCCCGTGACTAAAGAGTTTAGTCAATTATTCACATACCGTTGGAGCTTCGAGCTACAGGTCCATATGGTCCCCTTGGTAGCTCGATGGATTCAATTGAGGATCAATTTTTGGTGTTAATTTGAAATGTTCAAATTGACAAGAGATTTTTTTTTATTATATATGATATAATCGGTATAATGTATGAGATACATCTAGTGGAGGATTAATGTAAATGAGATTTACATTAAGTACCATATGGAAAAAGAACTATGGTTTATATGTTTCATGAGATGAAATATTAAATTATAGGTTATAAATAAAGTATGATAAGTTGGTTATCATTTATTTTTATAATAATATTAATTATTGGATAATTAATTCTTTTTCTCTAATAACCAATTGAGTGGGTGGTTATTGGATTTTCATGGTAACCGTGAGTTAAAAGGAAAATGATTTTCCTATTTTTAGTAAGTTTTTCATAAAAATTTTTTGAGATTTCTCTCGGCAAAAAAGAATCTCACGGAATTGTCAAGTAAATACAGATTTACTAAACGACAGCTTGGGTGAGCTAAACGATCGTGCAGTGGCGAGCTAAACGATCGTAAAATATTTACTAAACGATCGCATAACTTTTGTTAGACGATCGCTTGCCCAAAGTAAATGATCATGTAATGTTTGTAGGCGACAGACTGATAACCGGCAGAAATGCATGTTATCATAGTGCTAAGTTCTTAAACAATGTTAGATTTTGTTGATAAAATGTGTTAAATTGCGTCCATTAAGCATAAATTATATAATATTGTGGTCGCATGCGTCCAACGCATTAGAGCAGTTGATCTTTATATTTTTGTGCAGAATATGGGTTAACGCAATGTAGAGATTGCGATCATAGGAATACATTGGTCGAGCGCAACTTCACCGCAAGACTTTGCGTTGATCGTGCTCACAAACATTCGCCCAAGAAGAATCACCGCAACTTGGTCAGCGTGACAGGGTGGGCGCATCCAGGTGAAAAGATAATGAAGAGCGATGGGACAGAAAGCTGACAGCAATCGGATCCAAATTAAGTTGACAGCCAATAACGGTCACAAAGTACATTCAGCTTTATCGTTGACAATTATCCGGCGCATCATTCAGGAATTAAAGTTGTCCCATCTGTACAACCGGGAGAGAGAAGCCACCTTTCACCATGGAAACTCTATAAATACCAAGTGCATTCTTCAGAGAAGAGGTTAAGCAGTCGATTACTTCATCACTTTACAAGTTCACGTCTCTGTCCATAGTTTTCTTTCATTTTAAGGCAGACACGAGGAAGAAGGTGTGTCGATAGATCGTTCCGGTAAGCTTGGAAAAGCACCGGAAGCTTCAAGACAGAGAGAGGGTTGACGCCTGCAGAAGTAGGAACATTTGTAGATCAGAATAGAGATTCAGTGTAAAAAGCCTCGGTCAGCAAGGAATTGCTACCAGGCTCTCTATCTTTATTTTCCATTATCATTTTGTACTCAACTCAGTTATAAGAATGGAATGTCTTTCTCTATATCTGTTCACTCTCTGTTATTTATGCATGAGTAACTAAATTAGTTGAATGGGTTGAGAAGTAGTTAGCTAGCATAACGAGGTAATCTTCATCTTTGCGATTATCTTGTTTATGTATGTTTCATTCGTCTATTAGAGATACTCGAGAGGGTAGTCTAAAAACAAGATCTAGACTTGAGAAGGTCAGGTCAGAATCTAGGTTTGGAAGAATCATATTAGAATGCATAAACAAGAGATAGGCGCTTAGGAATGAGCACTATTTTTGCATCAATGCATCACATGCATCTTAGCAATAAGGTATGAATGTATGTGGTCACCTTGCTTTCATGCATTTTGCATCAATGCATAGGACAAGAGTAAAGACTTAGAGATAAGCTCTATGGACATTTTGCATTCAACACATGCGTCCTAGACTTAAGAGCATCGCATTTACATTGGGAAATGACTTACTGTGCATGGTTGTAACATGATTGCAAGGTTTGACGCATTCCCGAGTAACGCTCGCTAAAAGACCTTCTCAACTCGTTCATCGCATACTCATTGCATCTATCAACGCAACTATCTTTCTCAAACCCGCCGTCTTTATTTACTTCTTTTTCATCAACGCAACAACACACCCAAAACTTATTATTTACTTGGTTACCGGTTACCACAAAGTTTTCATAAATATTACTAACGTAATTATTTTCACAAGTCTCTGTGTTCGACCCTGGACTTACCAGAAAACTCAGGGGAATTTCGACGTGAATTCTGCTGGGGAAACTTGAGTGCACAACGCAATCCATCAACGCATATCATCCATATTTCTATTCAATAAAATAACGCATCACAGACACTGAGCTAGACGATGAGCTAAACGATCACATAGCTTTTGCTAGACAATCGCATAACTTTAGCTAAACGATTGGGCATCGACCTATACAATAAGTCTCCGTCATCTCCCACTTGCCCAGTCGTGTACACAATTAGTGTTTCATCCTTCGCCTGCCTCATTCCAAGTCCAAACAGAGTCCACCCTCTGGATTCTCACACCGAGAATACCAAGGTAGCCTTCTTGGTGGTTATTTATTATAATAAAGTTGGTTATTATATATGTTATTTAAAATTCAAATTATGTTTTAAATTTATTTTTTAAATGTTAAATAATTTGAGAAGGAGAGTTAGTTTTTACAACTTTCTCCTCTTTTCTTAAATCTCTCATAACAACATGGGTGGTTTTTAACAGAGAGTGAGTTTTTTATCGTCTTCACTCTGGGAACTCCCTCACGTTATGCTCTCTGTGAAATTCATTGTGTGAATTCTCTCATCAAATCTCTTCTCCTTTTTTCCCAAAATTAATCTGATTGAAGCCCTCAAACTCTCAGTTGATTCTCATCCTAGAGAATAACGAGGAAGCCCTTGTGATGGTATTTCTCTTTTGATTTTATGTGTTGCTGCATTGGTAAGATCGGGAGAAAAAGGCAATCACTGTTCATGTTATGGATCGAGAGAGGAATTAAGAAAATGTGAATCTTCAAGGGTAAGATCTTGAATTCCCTATGTTTCCTCTCTCTAATTATTGTAGAAAACGTGCTTAATTGAATATGTTTAATCTTGTTCTGTCCTTTGCTTTTTATTGTTTTGTAAAATGTAAATTAGGACTCAATTGCATTCACGTGCTTCCGTTGTGAGTATTCAAAACCCTTCACTATACACGTTTTCACGGAGTGGGGATGACTTAAAGCTACTAAATTTTAGAGGAACTTTCATTCTTGAAGTTTTCTGACTGGGAATGTGAAATTTTGTCCAAGGTGGCCGAATTTGTAGATGCTTGAAGAGAAGGCTTCCCATCCTTTTATAGGCCCCAATCGACTAAAGGAAGATCGGAAATGGTGCTTCAATCTTTTACCAAGGCAATTTCCACATTGAAAAACGACTTTGGACCATGAGAATAGCTACAACAGACGACTAGATGCCATTCTAGGGTTTAGAGTTTGATGCAGGTGCATCGACTTAAAGTTTGTCGAACGGTCAAAATTTCCTGCAAAAGCTCATAAAGTCAACCAAAACTAATAAACACTAAACTTTTAGACTAAAAGGAGCTTCATAAGACCATTTTATCAATTTAAGACCATATGATGAGGTAAACCACATGTATCAAAAGATATAGATGAATTTAGACTACATAGGTGAAATGTTGTATCCTTTCATGGTATTCTTTCATTTAGTATAAATAGTGCGTACTTTTCATATTTGAAGAAATTATTAAAATTTGAATGAATTTATCACAGAGCTTGTTCTAAGCTTTTATGCTTGTTTTGTATTTTTGTATTCAAAATGCATGCTCTATAACTTTCAATCTAATTTCATCAATTAGATTGTGCAGAGTTTGAAATCTTGAAGGTAGGAACATATTCTCCTTTCTTCTTGATCTTTGATCAATCTTTCTAAGCCAAATTTGTTTATCTTTCTTGGGGTTGATTATCAATTTGTTAATGGGAATTATTCTTATTATTGTTGTGAGGATTCACCTTGAATAAGGAGAGTTCTCAAACGTAATTGATGTGGTTCCTTTTATCATTTGGAATACATTTGAGAACTCCGCTTAATTAGGTAAATCCTCGTAACAATAATAAGAATAACCCTCATTAACGAATTGATAATTAACCTAAAAAAAGTTAAACAAATTTTGCTTCGAAAGATTGATAAAAAAAATCAAGAAGAAATGAGAACGTGTTCTTAGCGTCAAGATTTCAAACTCTTCACAATCTAATTGATCAAACTAGATTGAAGGTTTCTAGACATATATGTTAAACACAAGGAAAAAAAAAAGCATAAAGCTTGAAGGAGATAACCTTCTTACTTCAAATGTGAAAAAGAGAGCACTATTTCTACTGAATGAAAGAACACCATCTAAGGTACAACATTTCACCTATGTAGTCTAAATTCATCTAACACTCCTTCAATTACTTTCTATGTAGTCTATGTAGTCTATGTTAGTATATAATGCATTAAGTATTGGGATGAATCTGGATTTTAAGATTCATTGTGTCTGCCAACAAGAGTGTAGCTCAATTGACATAATACTCGTACTATCGACCTTGATGGCTGAGGTTTAATTTCCCCACCCCACATTTTAATTACAATACATTTGTAAAAGAAAAAAAAAAGATCAAGTCTATTACTAGTATACTTTGTTATATTTGCAATTCTTTAATAATGTTATTATTCATTTAATTATTTAAGAATTATTCTTTTACAATAAATTTAGGTATGGGTGGTTCAGATGTATAACTACATTGTCCATTCTATTTTTATTAAATTAAATATTAATTGTACAAATTAATATTTATAACACAAGTACCCTATATGATCTCATTTTTTAGATTCTTATATAATCTCAAATAAATATTATAACTATTCTCATTTTTTAATTTTGTCTAAAATATTTCATTTAATTTAGAATTCTTTGTTTAGTTAATTTTAAGGTTAGTTTAGTAATTTACATTTGAATTTTGAGCCAGATTCAAATTTTAGTTAAAATT
The DNA here is from genome assembly GCF_009727055.1 of Benincasa hispida. NCBI lineage: Eukaryota > Viridiplantae > Streptophyta > Magnoliopsida > Cucurbitales > Cucurbitaceae > Benincasa > Benincasa hispida. The sequence continues at coordinate 55,170,872 of NC_052351.1, forward strand.
ATAATTTTAAGATTCGGTTAAACAAATTGCCCTATAAAAGCAAATTCTTTATATCAAACTAATTAATTATTTTTGTTTTATTTTCTTAGGTTACACACTTAGTATTATTATCCATTTCGGTTAGTTACAATTTAATATGGTAATAAATGTTTATAGGTTAGAAATATAGTTTTATTATCATGGTCATTATTAAAATAAATTATTAAAATATTCCAACTATTAACAAATTAAACAATAAATTAAGTGTATAAATATGACAACTTTGTATGAGAAAAGAAATGAAAAAAAAACCAACAACAATAGCATCATAGTATATACATGAAAACTTCTCTAAAATGTATTTACCATTTTTTAAGGGAAATATTAATTATCTCTTACTTGATAATAGCTAGACAATTATTATTTATACAACCAAATATATACATAACTCAATTAATTTGGACCTATGTTATCAAATAAAAGACCAAAAGTTTGAATATTTAAACCCACATATTTGGGTGTAGGGTTTAGGAAATTGAAACATTGATTGATACATTCTGAACTACTTATAATATTCATCATGGATAAATATTTAAATTTATAGATAAATTTTTTCATATTCTTACGCCTTAAATTTCACCTTTCGGTATTAATTTAGTGGTGGATTCAATTTCTCGATAAAAATGATAAAATTTTAGGTTAATATGGTTGAATAAAAATAAATTATTTAAATCCATTATTCTATGATATGAAATTAAGTTAACTTTACTCTGAATTTAACAAAATTTTATAGCATGAAAATACATTTCAAAGTAGTATAAAAATGTAGATACATTTTCATTGATTAAATAAGATAATAAATATGGAAGTATTGGTTTTAAAAAGAATACCATTTTTAAATATAGAAAAATGAACCAAAATATTATAGCAAAATTTTAGAACTATTAATGGTAAATGTTGACACTAATAGAAGTCTATCGGTGTCTATCAACGTCTATCATTGATAGTTCTAAAATTTTGTTATATCTTGTAAATATTTTCAGTAATTTTATCATTTAAAATAATTTTCCTTTAAAAAAATTGAAATATTGAATATAATTTTTTTCTTAAAATGAAGAAGAAGAATGTAACTTTCACTTTTAAAAAAATCTAAAAATAAAAGATAATGATACAATTTTCTATTGTTTTTTAAGAGCATATTATTTCTTGTGATTAGAATACTGAGAAAAGAAACACAGAATCATATTAAGTTGATATGATAGTTCTCCTGAGATCAAAAGTAATTGTATTAAAATAAAGTAGCAAATAAAAAATATATATATATAAATAAATAAATATTGTATTTACTCTTCTAATCCACGTCTATAAATTTCTCTCTCCTCTTTTCTCCCATCTCATAGTCACAATTATATTATTTTCTCTTATTTTTAAGAGAGTATTATTTTCTATTATTAGAAGGGATGTTTTTAAATATAAAAAAAATCACAATATTTACGAGATATAACAAAATTTTGAAATTATTAATGATAAACGTTGATAGACACGGATACTGATAGACATTGATCAGTATCTCTCAGTGTCTATTATTGATAGTTCTAAAATTTTACTATATTTTGTAAATATTTTTAACAGTTTTACCATTTGAAATAATTTCCCTTATTAGAATATGGAAAAAAAATGAACACAAAATGATATCAAGTTAAGTTGATATGATAATTTTTTCAATAAAAGATAACTATATTAAACTAAAGAAAATAAAAAAAATAAAAAAAAATTAAACAAACATTGTATTTGCTCTTCTAATCTCACCGTCTCTAAATCTCTCTCTACTCCAGCTTCCTCCCACCATCTCATAGTCGAAGACTCACAATTCTCTCCAATATCTTCTTTCTCTCCTTCTTTGCTTAATGAATTGTCGTTGGTTACCCAAATATAGTCTACAATTTTATTAGATCCTCAAATTTTATTTGATCTTTCTCCATTTCAATCTTCTTCAAGTTTAAAACTAAAATCAATAAAAGATCAAGAGAACTAAATTCTAAATTCCAAATCAAGATCATGAAAGAAAAAAAAAAAGACTAAAAAGATAAAATATACCTCTAGAATGGTGCTATCATCATATTCAAAAAATACAATAGATTTGAAAAGAAGTTGCAAAAAAGAAAATACTTACAATTCAAATTTAGGATTTATTTTTTTCAGTTCTTATGAATTTAATTCATTTAGTAACGAAAATGTCTAAATTTAATTGATGGTTTTAATTAAATGCTAAGAAATCAAACTAAATGAAATATCAACATTAGCGTAGCTCAATTGATATAGTATTATTCTTTAGATCAGAAGTTCTACTCCCCACACTTTAATTACAATACTTTGAAAAAAAAAATCAAACGAAATAATTGATGTTTTTTTTCTTTTATATTCTAATTAAATGCTAAGAAATGAAACTCAAAAACAAGGTTTGATAGATGCAAATAGAAACTGTCTCTTATACACATCTAGATGTGTATAAGAGACAGTATATGTCCTCTCCTAATCCAAACAGTGGGCCCAGAGAATTTTCTGATCCAGTGGGCCCAAAACTTCTAGGCGTCAACGTCCTGGATTGAATTTACGATTTTACCCTCAAAAGGATCCCCTCCTTCGCTACGTGATTTCCGAAAGAGACCGTTCGTCTCTTTCAGTTGCACCCTCCTTCCTCTGTCAGGGAAAGAAATTTTCCTTGGCGCCTTCTCTCTCTCTCTCTCTCTCAAATTTCAAGACTCAGAAACCCTAGACCTCTCTCTGCTCCACATTCTCATTTTTGTCTATGTGGATTCTACTGGTGAAGCAGCTCCTTGCATTGTCCTCTCACTCGTTTCTCCTCTGTTGCAGTTGCAGTAACAGTAGCTGTAGCCGTCGCAGTACTCTCTTGCTCTCAGGTATCCTCCTCCTATGTCCTTGTTTTTTGTTGCTTCGTTTCTTCGAACATGCTGCATTTCCTCTTTTTATGCTTTTTCATCTTTTTTTTTTCTTCTGCTTCTTTGTTGTGTAGATATTGTTCTTGGAAATCGTTGCATTCTGAGCTTCGATTTTTAGTTTTCGGACTGCATTTCTGAGAATTCGTTTGCTTTGTTCGGAATTTGCGAGCTGGTTCGTTTTTACTGTTTTCTTTTCATTTCGTATTGTTTCTTACTCTCTTGAGCTTTCATTTCGAGAGCTTTTTTTTGTTGATTTTCTTTCTTTTGTTGTTTGGCTCCGTAAACTGTCTGCTAGCTTCGGTTTGTGTGTGTGTGTTTTTGTTCTTGGAAATCTTTGTTTACTGAGCTTCGGTTCTTAGTTTTTAGTCTGCTTTTAAGAGAAATAGTTTTATTCTTCGGAATTTGAGACTGGCTGGTTTGCTTTTACTGTTTTATTTTCATTTCGCATTATTTCTTTCTCTCTTCAGCTTTGCATTTCGATTTTTTTTTTTTTTTTGGTTACTTTCCTTCTGCTGGTTGACTCCGTGTCGCTAGTTTATTTTATTTTTGGTGCTTTTTATTGTTCTTGGAAATTCTTGGTTTTTGAGCTTCGGTTTTTAGATTTTCGAGTGCATTTCTCAGAATTGTTTGCGTCCTTCGGGAGCTGCGAACTGGTTCGCTTTTACTCTTTTCTTTTCATTTTGCATTGTTTCTTACTTGCTTGGGCTTTGTATTTCGACAACTTTTTTTTTGGTTAATTTTCTTTTGCTGGTTGGCTCCGTCAATTATCGCTAGCTTTGATTTGTATTTCTGACGCTTCTTATTGTTCTTGGAAATCATTGTTTTCTTAGCTTTGGTTGTTAGTTTTTGGACTGTATTTCTGAGAAATAGTTCGCGTTTTGAGAATATGCGAGCTGGTTGGTTTTACCGTTTTCTTTTCATTTCGCCGTGTTTCTTACTCTCTTGATTCTTTTAGTTACTTTTACTTTTATGTTTAGCTTTTTCATAGCTTTGAATATTTTCTTTCTTTGGTATTTCCAGTTTGATCTGCTTCGTGTTTTTTCCGTTGACTGACGGTAGTCTACCATTTTGCGACGTTGGCTATGCTTTTCAATTTGTGAAAAAATCAAGTTATAATTTCTCTGAATGTTCTGTGGATATCTAGTACTTTGATTTGCCACTCTTATCGTTTTGTTTTTGTTTTGTTTCCTTTTTTTTTTTGTGAGTTTAATGATAAGAAATTGTTCTCCCAAAATATGACAAGGAATTATGGAACTTTTTTTTTTTTAGTTCAATTGTTTTCAATATTCAATTTGGTAGTGAATGCGTCATACTTTCAGGATGTTCATCCTGGGGATCTTGCATACTGAATGTTGTAGAGTACTATTCTTTTATTCAGATTGTCAAAAGCAGTGAAGTGAAAGCGAGACGATTTCCTGATAAATTTTGAATGTCACTAAGCTGAAATGTGGTTGAAATAAGCTGATGGTATTGAGTTATCTGGTTACTGGGATGATGGCATCATGAGACTACTGTTCATTTATCCGTTGATTGACGGAGGTGTTCTACTGCTGTTCTTTTCTCTTGTGCATGGATGAATTGAGATGGTGATGGACATTTGTTTTTGCAGGATAAATTTTCTGAGACTTTCATGGACGGGGATCTGTGGGATTGGCCATATGATCAAGGTTCTACTGATCTCTCCTTTGTCACTTCCTTCTATTCATCTGAATAATCAAGCTTCAAGTTAATTTGATTATAAAGGATTGTTCCAGGTTTCTCCTTTTCCGATGCTGATGAAAGTAGTTGCAATCTGGAATCTGGATGGCAGGCTGATTTTTACTTTGATAATGGGAAAGGTAAACTTGATTAAAAAAATTTTTATTTAAAAAATTCGTATGCATTCAGTTGTTCTACCATTTTTTTTTCTCTTTTTTCACTGCGGCAATTGGGGGTACTTACTTCTGTTATAATTTTATGGTCGTAGATGTTATAGAAGAAAATGCTATGAATGAGAAGTATTGCATTCAAGTACTGAAGATTTTGATACGGAAGGCAGATGCTGACATCGATGATCTTGAAGAAAATCTAGTGTTGCTTCAATGTGACCTCGCATGGACAGAGAGTAGAAACCAATTTGAAGCATGCTGTACTGCTTTGAGAGAGAATATTGACTTTCTTGATCATTCATTGAAGAGCTGGAGACAAAGTGATCACATTAATACAAATGATCAGTTACCATTACATCGACAGGCGGCAGAGAAATTGTACGAGATTTTGAAGCCTTTTCTTGGAGATGGTCGTGAACAAGATGATGGGCAGGTTTTCTCTGTACCCTCTGACATCTAAAACTTCAGTGTTCATCAAGTATGAGAAAGAAGACTACAGAAAATTTCATGAAAGCATAAAAGCATGCATATGTGATTTCACTTTCAATTGTCAACGGTCCCATAGGTTACTGCATATAGAGATTTTTGGAAAGAGGGTTTTTTTTATGACATTTTTACTGATTGATTTGATCTTTGAAAAGTTTTTTACGTTGCATTTAGTTTTAGACGCTTTGTTATTTTAGGTACATTTTCTCTATGAAAAGAATTCCAAAGGTTAAGGACCTTATGTTTAGGTGTCCATCTGAGGATTATGTGTGCCCTATTTGCAATCTCGTTGTTGTTTATTTCCTGTGTTTTAATGCTCAAGGTGCCCTAAAATGCAATAGCCCTCTGAGGCTTAAGCACGAGGTGGAAAACAAAGCATGGGTAAGAAAAGATATCTTTTGTTCGATGTTGTATGGAAAAAATAATATCTTAGGCATACTTATGTGTTTTGTCCTAAAAATTGGAAAAATAAAGTAGGAAGTCAGGCTTGAGGCACTGAGGCGTGTGCTCGTTTGAAGTGAGGTGCAGAGGCTGCACCTTGAGCCTAGGAACGTGCCTTTGTGAGCTACTGTCCATTTGGATGCATTCATTTACTTCGACATTTCTCAATATGATAACTTTGAATTTAAAGATATGAAATCTTGCAAATGAGATTTTGGGAGGAAAGTGAAGTTCATATCTATGAGCGAAGTGCAAATTCTGTGGATCTTAAAGCTTAGCATAGAGATTGAAATCATTAACAGTTTTTGTACAGTTTGGCCTTTTTTTACTTGAAAAGAACGGAAAAGAAAGGAGAGTGGAAAATAGAAACCATTTTGTTTGGTCCATCAATACATTGTGCACATTTATTAGTCCACACGTTTTTCTCGGTCATGCAATTAGTGCATCAAATTCAACAGTTCATTAGGAAGCTTCATCTGTAGTTCCAGAGTTCTTTATCGATCAATATGTGTTGACATTATATGCATTCTAGGAATTTTCTATAGAAACAACCATCAGCCTCTTTTCTATTTGAAGGAAATACTTGCTGGGAGTGTTTGAGTTCTGTGTTATGTTCTGCATATATATTATGTAGTTTATCATGTGCAGAGTCCACAGTCCTTCCTGCCTTTTTGAAAGCAAACAAAGAAACACAGGAGAAAATAATTCTTATAAGCTTAATTTTTTTTTTAAAAAAAAAAAACTAGAAGCAAGATAATTATTAAAGAAGGTCCTAACTTCTTATTTACCTTCTGTTTAATTTGTTGCATGTGGTCAACCATTGTGGATACTAGTGAATTTTGTCTCTGGACACACTTTAAATCCTATCCCTATTCTATGGCAGTGTTTGTACCTGATCTTTCTAACTCGATCTTCAATGGTTTAAGATTACAATACTCTTTTGGTCCAAGTACCACAACTAATCCCATTTTGGTTTCCATACCTTGAAAAGCTCCATTTTAGTCCCCATGATTTGAGTAAAAATCTTTTGGTCCTATACTATAATTCTATTGATATGATTTACTTGACATCGCTGATACGTGTAAAAAAACAGTATCTTGAGTTCAAGGTTCAGGGACCTCGATTATTGTGAAATTAATCTGAAATGATATGGAAAGAAAAGAAATATCATGGATTAGGTTATTCGCCAGTGTACTTGAGCCATTCTATTTATAAATGAAATAAATGGGATGGATCTAGCTGTATTGTTACATCCAGACAGTTATATATTTCAAACTGTTTAATCCGTTCTACTTTGTATAATATTATTTACTACTGCAATCATAAATTATCATTCTGATCACTTATGGTCAAGCCATAAGTAGATGCTTTACTCTAGTTTTGTACCTAGGGTAAATCTAACTAGAGTTGAAGTCCTTTTGGTTTGCTTAGTGGGAAGAAATTGTTCCTTGAATATAGTCTGCATCCTGGTAACTAGTTTATTGATTGATTGTTAATTTGTCATCTGAAATGAATTTTCCTTCCTTTTTTCCCCTTTAAAATATATGTTAATTCTGTTTCAAGGATCATCACACAGCTGTGAACAACCGAAGTACTGAAACTGAGATGCAGTCAATCGGTCTATTCTGTGATACCTCGAGCATTTCTGGCATAAAAGTCAAAAGCGAAGAAACAGGTGTCAAGAGCATTTTGTTGGCAGTGGATACAATATCCAATGGTTCAGTTCAAAAGCACAAGGAAGACGATAGCATTCGTGATATAGAAGTTAAGGTATTTCCTTTTCTGCTTTAGTTTCAGTTAATGTTTTGATGTGTTTAGTAGAGTCACTATGATGGAGTTGGATCAAAGGGAGGTGAAGCATTTGTGTGATAGCTCACATTTTAAATTTTCCTTGCAGCCTAAAATTGCCATTCACGGAGTTCGCATAAATTCGATCATGACTGAAGAAAATAGTTGCTCGAAGCCAGACAATCTGAAGCCTGTTTCAAAAGTAAAGATTGAGGAAGCTAAGGAACACCTTATAAGTAACTCATGCAAGAGCAAAAGATTGAAGTCAGCTTCAAATGTAGTTGGTGAACGTGGCCTTCTAAAAGCACATAAGGTTTGAAAGCTTGGCTTTCTTCTAATTTGACTAGTAATTGTTACTTTAAAACAAAGTAATGAAGTATCGGGTGTACTTCGGCTTTTCAATTCCTTAATTATACTTGCACTGTCAATTACTTTGTAACATAACCTTGTTTCAAACTAGCAGCAAGGAAAATCTGTTGCTGAAAAGGTCAACCCAGGTGTCCCAAGACAATCAGATGGATTTAGTGGCAGTAAAAGATCTTTTGATGCCACGTTAAGTTCTCCAGCACACTCGAAGAGTGGGAATTGCAATATAGAAGAAAAGCTAATTGATTTTTTGTTGAGAACAAAGAGGAACAAGAGCGATGCCGGGCCAGTTCTCCCTCAATCCATTGGAAGTGCTTCCTCATGTTTATCTTCGAACACAAAAGGGATGGTGGACAGCGATCTACAAGTTTTGGAGACACGAAAACCTAGTACATTTGACACTTCAAATGTTCTTATAATGTTGCTTGCGAAACTGCAAGATCAGCAGGGAAGTGTTATGGTCAGAACCCAGACCAAGGAGACCGACATGTTATTGCTTGAAGATTCTCAAAATGTTAATGTTTACTGTGAGAAGTCGCATTTGAACGTGGATCATAAACTGAAAGCATTTACTGAGAAGAGGCAAAGCAAATTATATACTTCTATTTCAAAAGCAAAAAAGAGTCGAAAGCCGGGAGCAATTGGAGATGGTACCTGCTTAGATCGGCCTCTTGAATGGAACACTTGTCAGGTCAAGGCCGAAATGCAGGATTGTGCTTTTAACGTTGAGAAGAACTTAGGTCCTTTGTCTCAAAACAAAGGGGCTTCAAAAATGCTAGTTGGTCAAGAGTTTATAGATTTATCTTTAGTTGATATTTCTAGTTCAGATCAAATCAAAACCGATAGCAGAAGCGGGGAAGACAAACAAATGGTGAAATCACGTGCCACCATTGACGATCAAATAGCCAAAATTTTGGCACTTTTACCTTCCTCAGCTGTCGAACCGAAGAAATTGACTCTAGTAGATCTGAGGATTATTGCAAAGGAACTGAATTTGACCAACTATCATAAGCTTCGCAAAACGGTGCTACTCGATCTGCTTGTCGGCCGATTGAAAAACGACCTGCTTGTTGACCGGTTGAAAAGCTGTTAGGACAAACATACCGAGGTTGGTATATTTATTTTTCTCTTTAATCAGTTTTTTAGTTTAATGGAAAATCATGAAAGAAAAAGAATACACATAGGTGTTGTGCACAGGGGATGAAAGTGAAATGTATGATATTACACTTCATTGAAATGAAAATGGGTAGGTTAAAAAAAAGAGACATTTAGGAGAATCAGATGTTTATATGGTGTATAGATGTTTTGGATTATGGTGGTATTTTGAAATGTCAGCTTTTGGTAAATTGATTGTAGGTTTTTTGGGTTCTGCTGCCATTTTTATGTACAGTGAACTTCAGCTTTTGTGAATTTCAGAAAGTTAAAACTTGTTGAGTGTTGAAAACTTTTTTTTTTTTTTTACTCCCCATGGAAGTTCTTTTTAATTCAACTTACTTTTCCTTGTTTGTATGTCTGGGGGCGTTTGACGTGCTGAGTTGAGTTAGTAATTATTGTAGGAGGAGAATAATTGGGAGAGTTGATGTGAATAATGAAGTGAGAAATGTGAGTTAATGCGAATAACGAGGTAATAAACCTCTTTAATAATTAGTAAACCAAATGGTAGGTGGGTTATTTTTACCCATCCAACCCAATCCAACTTGGGGGCCAGACACCCTAAGATGTTTTTTATATCAACTTCTTACATTTAATTACTTTTAGTTTTTCTTGGATGTTCCTAAAATTGTGATCTCTGTGTTTTTCTTTTCTTCTATTATTTATTTATTTATTTTTTGAGATTTTGAATGTAAAGGATTATGGATTTGATGATAATAGTCAATAAGAGCCAATAGTAGCAATAAAATACTATAAATACTACTTTTTTTACCAATAGTTTAAAAAATCAAGCATTTTTATTTTTTGGTTTTTGAAAACTAAATCTATAAATACTATTTCTACCTCTAAATTTCTTCTTTTGTTATCTATTTTTTACCAATAGTTTAAAAAACCAAGCAAAAATTTGAAAACTAAAATAAGTAGCTTTTAAAAACTTGTTTTTGTTTTTGAAATTTTTCCAAGAATTCAACCGTTGTACTTAAAAAAAATGTTTTAAAAAACATTTTTATTTTTTGTTTTTAAAGGTTATGATATTTTTGAAATAAAGTAATAAGTTGTTTCCATCCAAAGCTAACGGTAAGAGCATTTTATGAAAGTTTTAAGGGTATTGTTGAAACTTTTGAAAGTTCAAGGGTGTTTCTTTAATTAAGTACACAGATTCGGTAAAATCTAAAAATAAGTCATCAAATTTGCTTTTAAAAGATCTATGAAATTTTCTATTTCATGTATAATATGTTATTAAACTATATAAATATCTAATAGGCCCCTAAACTTTCAATTTTGTATCTATTGATCTATTAGATTTTATGTCTATTAAGATCCTAGACTTTCAATTAGTAGGTTTGTAAATTTTTTAAAAGAATGTTGCACGTAACCTATTAGATGCGACATGAACATTCATAGATCTATTGAATACAAATTGTAAAGATTAAAGACTCATTAGATATTTTAATGAGTTTATGGACTTATTAGAAATAAATTTAAAATTCAAATTACCTATTAGACATGTTTTAAAATTTCGAGAACAAAAAGACACAAACTTGGAAGTTCAATGATTAAAAATGATAATTTAACCTAAAAACATTGTTATTTTGAAATAAAAACAAGGTGTAGAAATTGTGTCATTTATTCTCTTTCTTAAATCAAATTATGTCGTAACATAAATGTTAAATTATAACAAATGCCCTTGAATTACCTCTATACTTACAAAAATTATAATATTACCTTTGAACTTTCATAAACATTTCAAAAATAATTTTGGAGTAGAAATTGTTTAAAATTTTGGACAAAAATTGAGCTATGAAATGGTGTAGAAATGACCTAGAACGAGAATTTAAGTCATCACATCATTCTAAGTTATAACCACACAATTCTAAGTCTTGATTTATATTCTATTTTTTTAAAAAAATATATATATTGTAAAGGTACTTTTGAAATATATACTAAAAATTGATGGACAATATTTATAACGACCGGATCCTTACATATTATGGTCCGACTGCTACGACATACATACTTAGACATTTCTATCATGAGATGAGTTTTGGTAAAAATCTCAAAAGAACATATCTAAGATTTTATTAATTAGGTAGAAAACTATATAAAAAGTTTATTTTACAAAACACCAGGGTCCACAAAACATTAGCGTAGTGATACAAAAATGCATATGCCTATCATAGTGAGTTTGATGGTTGGCCATTTGAACGACGTCTAGTTCTGCCACCTACGCTGTGTCCTTACCTACAAAGTCTGTAAAAATAGGATGAGTATATAATATACCTAGTAAGTAGTTCTCACATAGGATAGTGACCAAATGCACAATCACATGCAACATGTCCTGAAAATATATGATTGGAACCGAAAACATATAATAACATGTGGTGGTCGGTTATACTTCTAACGTAAATTTCTCCGCGCTAATAGGAAGATGAGGACTTAGGCGGAAACTAACTCATCTGATGATTAGCGGGTCATGCAGTCAGTAGGGCCAGAGTCGCATCCAACATCAACCATTAATATAAACGTAAGATTGGACTAGAGAGGTGCAACCATACATACCCTGTTAGTCCCTAGCATAAACTTAACATAGAATTGGGTCTAAAGGGGTGCAACCATACATGCCCTGCTAACTCTAGAAGCATAACCTTTATCTAATTAAAATTTACTCTTATTTCATCGTTGTGAACAAGCATAATGCATGGAGTCCCTTTTCGATAAACATATTTTAAACATGTAATGCAACATAACAATAACATAATTATGCAACATATTAAAAGTACACTACTATGAAACACTTAAAGAAAGGGTGAGATAAACTACTTACCTTGAATGCGATCCTAGTTATTCCTTATTATTTCTTATGGTTTAATCAGTAGAGCTTTCCCTCTTAAATCAGAAGGAAATTTGGGCAGCACTTCCCTTGATTTTCTCCTTCTAACTAACAGAATTACTTCACCCTTTTCACACGATTTTTACTACTGAGTTTTGTTTGAGAATCCATTTAACTTCCAGCCTAAATAGCCTCCTATTTATAGTCGTTTCCAGCTCTTCTCTGTGTGACAATTCATCCTACAAATGGCTTCTTTAAAATTACTTAGGTTTAAGAATTTCTCTTAATAAGACACCTAATTTTGGCTAACGTTTGCCCTTACATCATCAACCTTTATTTGTATTCCATTTTAGGATTCTCCATGTATAATTTATAAGATCGTGGCCAAATTCAACGTATAATCCACGCTTTTGTCCAAATCTCGCTCTTTCTGTTCTCCTGTCTCTTATACACATCTAGATGTGTATAAGAGACAGCTCTAAGATCGTGGCCAAATTCAACGTATAATCCACGCTTTTGTCCAAATCTCGCTCTTTGTGTTCTCAGAATCTCGCTCTCTCCAGCTTTCTCGCTGGTTTGGCTCTCGTGACTCTCGCTCCCGCTCTCGCTGGTTTGGCTCTCATGGCTCTCGCTCTCTCCGATTTTCTCTCCAATCTCGCTCTCTCCACTCTCGCTCTCTCCAATTTTCTTTCCAATCTCGCTAGTTTTCACGCGTGGGTTGCCTTCACCGCTTGTGGATTCCACTTTCCCTTTTTAACTCTTTCAAATTTTAAGAGTATATGAGCAATTAATTCACCTCTAATTCTTCCAATGAGCAGTGCCCAAACAAAAAGTTTCTTATTTTTTTCCAATTCTAAATTATTTCCACTCGATTTTCCTATTAAGTTTATATATTTTTCATTCTTAATTATATATTTTATTTGTTTTCCTGCTTTATAAATTAGGGTTAGGGTATTACATTTACCACCCCTTTAAATAAAATTTCGTCCTGCTTAACATTTGACATTTAATTTCCTGTGTAGTCTATGCGTACAAATTTGGATTGTTACAATATTGCAACTTTTGAAAGTAGAAGAGTAATTTTGAAATAAATAACAAAGTTCAGCGTAATGTAGCCCAACATAAAGTGACTGCAAAGTTTGTTTATTATTATTTTTTTTTTCATATTGTTGAGACAATGTATTTTCTTAAGGGCTTCTTGTAGATTTGGATTTTTTTAAAAAAAAAAATTAGGTTCAACTTGCAAAAATAGCAAAAAAAAAAAAACAAGCTCAACCCACGTGATACATTTATATCCCTAATACACTATTGATATATACTTGATACATTATTAGTATATGCCTAATACACTATACACATTTGATACACTTGATAAACTATTTACACACGGTTGAAAATGACTATTTATTTAAGTATTTAAAAAAAATCATAAAAATAATTTTATTGAAAAATACTTTCTCTATTTATTTCAAACACGACCAAATTGTCAAAATAAGTATATTAAATTGAATGTTAGTAAATTTTAGGTTGAATCTCCTTGGCCTATTATACATTTATACTTAAAAATGAAAGAAATAACATCATTTAAAAAGAAAAAAACTACAAAAAGGAATAAAAAAAAATGTAACAAATACAAAAATTAAAGTGAGTAATAATTCATATTACTAAAAACAAAAGATGCAAAAAGGTATACAATTAATGAAAAAAGTACACAATTAATATACTTTTAATGTGGTATATTAGTTAATTAATAAAAATGTGGGTTTGTTAAAATGGTAAAATTGAAATATGGAATAAACGAAAATTTAAATTTTATAATTTTACTATATCTACAATTTTCCATATGTTGAAAACATGCCCCTAATTATATATTTTTGGATTTGCACCCCATTATAAATTCCTTTTTTTAAAATATTGTATGTATTGTGTTTTGATTAGCAATGTTAGAGTGAAAAATATAGTAAACTAAATCAATGAAACAAAATCAAATTACTATTGTAATTCAAGTATCATTCGATCTCAATGGATCATTTTAAAAGTTGATTGTTCGATCTTCCATCCATGCAATTGTTGAAAAAAAAAAAAAATCCAATCACTCCGGGTTTGGATATAAAAAATTCAATTCACATTCTTCAATTTACTATCTCAATCTTCCAAATGTGTCTAAATTGTAAGGGAAATTATAAAAGAAAAAGAAATAACCTATCAATTTTCTTTCAACAAGAAAGAAAGAGAAAAAAAGGTGTTTCTTGCTCCAACTATTAATGGGTTTCCCTAGCTGTTCTCACAAGATGAATTATGCGATACTGGAGCTTAGCATTTTCTGCAGCAACCATCTCAGCCTGCAAAATAATAACCCCAAATAAACAAAACTCCAATCTTCCTGTTCTTTTATCTTTCCAGATATTAAGATGAAACACAAACATGGTGCACCAAATATACTTGCCTTTTTCCGTTCTGTGATTAGCTCTTCGTTTGCACGATCTAGCTTCGATTGGAGTTCGCTTATCGTATTTAGATATTCTTCGTTATGGACATCTGGACGGTTGCATTGTCCATATTCAGAAACATACAGTGTGAAAAAGACATTCATTTCATATTTTCATTCATGTTAATGCTGTTGGTGGTTTGGTGTGAGCTCTTAGAGCCATGAGACGTACCTTTCTTAGTCAAGAGTGCAGCTTCTAATCTCGACAAACGATCCTTGAAAGACATTAGCACATTACCATAAGTATGAATATAACATAATGGGAAGATAAACTGAACTCAACAAACTCTCAAAAACTTTTAGAAGAGGTGCCAAAGTGAAATTTAACTAAGAACAGAAATTAAAAATATAATATAATTTAACCTCGCTCTCTATACATATCATTTTCTTACATGGGAAGCATCCTTCTCTAGGCTTCTTTGCCTAAAACCTACAAGTGAAAGACAACAAATCTACCACTTATTTTCCTTTGGTCTAGGTTTGCACCACATTTTTTGTTTCGAGTCCAACATCTGGGATGAGGGGATTTGAACCTATAACCTTTTGGTCGAGGATAATGCTTTAACTAGTTGAGCTATGTTCAAATTAGTTGACACTTTCATTTCATATGTAAGAAATATAACATTTTGCAATATTAACCCATATGAAAAGGTCAGTTTTTTGGATATATTGTTTGAGACACTTAGCACGTGTTTGGCCAGGAGGAGTGGAGCTGCCTTGTTTGGCCCAAGGAGTTCTTAAATCCACCATGGGCATCATATCTAAAAAATATCAATTCCATGACTTTTTAACTCCTTACGTTGTGGACATCAAGACTAAACAAGTACACAGACTTAACTAACTTCCCAGACTAACCCAAATGCCCCCTTGAAATAAAATTGGAAAACCTAACCTTGGACAACCAATACCTCGCTACCTCTGCATTATTGCAATTGCCCCTACTCTTTTAAAATACTCGACAGAAACCACGCGTTAAGAAAAAAGAGGACAACGTAAATAAATTAAAAGCAAAATTCTTTTCGTACAACAGTATTCAGATGGATTCAACTTTAGTCTGCAAAACAAACTAGCAACAAGCGCAATATCTCTATTCAAGAGAAGAAATGGACCTTGGTTTCCATTTCAATAGAATTTCATTAAGATGATCCAAAATTTAAGCAAAAGTCCAAGTTCCTAATAAGCATGTTTACTAATCAAAGCAGTGAGTTCCTAGTACGACTCATAAATCATAAAATACATATTGTTGATAAGATATCCATCTTTTATATTTGTTCAAGAATGTTATAAATGAAACGGAACTATGGCAAAGTAATTATAGTCTTGTTCAAACTTAGTATTATAAGAGGAAAAAAAAATTATTGTTAGAGTACTTTAGATCAGTTGGAAGAGGTTCATAGGTAAACTAATTGCACTTGCAATTAATCTCCAATTCAGTGGTGCCTGTTGGGGAAAAAAAGGTTATAGTACACTAGGTCCCCTGCTTCTCTAATGTTGCATCACTGCAAAATTTATTATTTTATCAGTGCATTTCAAAAAATATATATATACTTTTGAGTATCTTGGTCATATAATGAACATCTTGACTAACTTTAAGGACAATTATCTGTTCCTACAAATGTGTGTGTATATATATATATATATGTTAGAAAACTCAGAGGACTTTAATTTCCTAAACATGTGGTAAGGAAACTATAGGTTTGATCCCATTCCCTGCAAGGTGAACTTTTTTTCCTTATTTTTATTCACCTGTTTGAACCCAAATAGCTAGTAGGCCAATTCATGATGAGTGGTTTCATAGTATTCTTTTGAATACAATAACTGCAGCAGGGGGAGGGGATCGACCCTCCAACATCTAGGGAGGAAGATCATGCCAATTATTGAGCTAAGTACACTTTGACTAGTTTCGTAATATTCTAATATCTTGATTTGGCCAAACATTATCTTTTGTAATAATCATGAATGTCTAAACTATCTTCCAAACAGCTCAGCCTATCACACAAGAAATTTGCTGACCTTACAATGCTTGGCATTCTTATAACACAAACACACACACACATACATACATGTATTTATCCCAGATAAATAGACACGATAGTTTAAATTAAGGTTCAAGACAAGCCTTGTAAGTGTACACCATGATATTTTGACAAGTGGTATGATATGAGTAAATATTAGTTCCAGACTACCATAGAGCTGGAAATTTTCCGTAATCTAAGTACCTAACTAATTGGCAGCCATAAACTTGAATTAAACTCCATTTTCCAAAACCTCTAATTGGCAGCCATAAACTTGAATTAAATTCCATTTCCCAAAACCTAGGAGACTAAATCCAAAGTTCATCAGTCACAGTAGCCCATTTTCCACCCGTTTCAAATCTTTCCACGGTGCTCAGAAAAAAAAAAAGAATCAAGGAAAATCGCAATGATACATGCCTAAAAATCCAAGCAAAGAAGATAAGAGGTGGAGGGTTTAGATTTAACGGGGAAAGAGGGGAAAAAAAGTAAAGTTTGGAATCCAACCTCGGCTTCAGAAGCTCTTTGAAAGAAGGGCTTCAAGATCTGCTCGAGATCGTGGTTGCCTACGCCAAGATGTTCCGCCATTGTTGCGAGAGCTCCAACTTCGTAATGAAGATGCTCAGATGGCGCTTTTGGGATAAAATATATTATTAGTTTAATTTGAGATTAGATTGCAAATTTGGTCCTTATCATAATTTTGGCATGGTTTTTACAATTTAGTCCTATTTTTTAATTTCTAATTTAATTCTAATTATTTGGCCAACATAGTCATAAAAGATTGTATCATTCTCTAATATGTCAATTCTAAAGGTTGATGATTTGATCTCCACCCTTATAACGGTTGAACTTAAAAAATATACCGTGTTCCACTATCATATTTACATGATTTGTTAATGAGATAATTGTTATGGATGAAAAAGTGAATGCTTAATTGGCTAAATATGGAGATCGGACCCATGGGGTCGGCCATGAAGCCAAACCGACACATGGAGTCAACCGTAAGGGTAAAAGAGATCAACTCCAAAAGTTGGATTAAAAGATCTACAAACATCATGAAGGCCCACCCATAGGGTCGGGGATGATGGACAAATTATGCTCAATGTTCATCTACTAGGCCAACTATATGTGTTTGGATCCTTCAATGCGATTATTTGTAACATCTAAATTAAGTTACTAATTGTCAAATTAATTGTTCAAGAGATTAAGTAGCCAAGTGACTGCTACAAAATCAATTTTCTATATAATAAAAAAGGTTTGATGTTGAGTTTTATGTCCTAAAACTCATAGCTTTGTAAAAAAATTAAACTTATTCTGAAAATTCAATAAGTTGTTATTGAATATATGAATTGCTTATTTCGTTTTAGAAATAAATCCAATAAACTAAAAGATCTATGACTATTACATGAATACTTGAACTTTATGTGGAGACATAAAAGTGGATCAGGTTCAAGTAAATAGTCAAAATGATCTATAGTATATGAATAAGGTTGGGTGCCTTATTCTGGTAGCACTATCGGGTGCAGTCCATTTTGTAGTTGTTACAAGAAGTTGTAAAGTGCTACAGATGAAGTGAACATGATTCATACATGTCATGACATGAGGAGTGGGGGCATCCTGTGCAATGAGTTTGCACTAAATCAGACCACGAAATAAGTCACTCTTACTTTATACTGTTGTTTATTGTTTAAGACTAACTATTTCAAAGCGATGACCTAGGTAACTTGACCTTAATCCTGAGCTAACTATAAACTCCTGTTTATTTGGGATTATCTTTAGATTTTCATAGGTTAGGGTTGGCTCAATAGCGTCGGCTTAATAAACCTCCATTTCAGGGTAAGACCGGATAGATAACTGGGAACATAGGGTGTAAGATGGAATTCACTTCTACCCGTTTTTAAGGATAGTAGAGAGGTTGTTCCCTTAAGTGCTGACTCTAGGTCTTGAACAAGAAGGGGCCCACCCTCTCATTGGCCCGAGAGGGACTCGGTTTGTTGATCGGATCACAAACCAATTGTTCATTAGAGAATCAGAGAGACTTAAGGAACAAGAAATAATCTCGGGGGTAAAACAACCATTTGATCCAGCCGTTATTACAAACAGCCTATGAACGGTTAACTTACTATTCATGGTTATATCGAGTGGACATAATATATCTATAGTGAGGGGAGTGCAACTCTGGGCTTTAATGGAGTGACCTAGTAGTTAACGAATGTAGGTTAATTCGGTGTAAAGAATTTAGTCAATTAATCTCAGATCGTTGGAGCTCATGATCTGTAGGTCCACAAGGTCCCCCTATTAGCTCACAAATGGATTAGCCTTGGAGTAGCATGATAAGTTAATTTGAAATGTTCAAATTCGAATTAAGGGAATTAGTAATTATATGTGATATAATTATGCGTTTAATTTTGTAACTAAACAAAATTTGAGAATCAATTAATATTTAAATATAATTTAAATATTAAATTCATGAATAGGGATTCATGATGGTGAAATTAGTGTAAAATTAATTTAATATTTGATATTGTGAATTAATTAAATTATTTATTATTAATTTTATTAGAAAATTAATTTTGTCAAATTAATTTTGTAAAATTAATAAAGATTTCATTTTTGAAAACAAAAATTGATTTTAGAAATCAATTAGAAAATCAAAAATTGAAAAGAGATGGAAAATGGAAAATCCCAAAAAGTGAGATTTTTCCATTTCCAACCAAGAAGTTCACACACACTCCACCATAGTTTTGAGTCAATCTTCCGAGCATGAGCTGCAATACATGCAGCAATGGTGTTTGCATGATTGTCGTGCAATAAATAAAAAAGATTGAAGTGGAAATTGAGGATGCACTTGAGTGGATTAAGCTGAAAATCTTCAAAGGTTGAAAAAGACTCTTTAGCTGATAAACCAGTAATCTTCTTCTTCATTTTTCCTTAATCCAAGCTTATTTTGAGTCCCACAACTCAATCTAAGGCACCAAGAGGATAGTAGGGAAGGCTTTGAGGTGGTTCACAAGTAAATTTGAAGGAGATTTATAGCTGGAATTCAAGTATCAAGTGGTTTTGCAAATGTATGTCATGAAACCCTCTTATTAGTTAATGAGCATGCTTAATTTAAAGCCAAAATTAAATAAATTAGAATGCTTAATGATCCGTTTTTCTTCCGTTGTGTATTTTCTAACTCTAACAATTGGTATCAGAGCAACATTTAAGCATTCAATTTGGTTTAATTTTGGCTTGGTGGATATTTTTTCATGAGTTATATGAAAATGGTGCACTTGTATGGTTTTATGAGATTTGGCATTTAAATTCTCTTTGATTCCTTCGTTAAAATTGTAACTGACTCTTGTTTGATGAGCTTATATGTGTGCTCAAGAGTCTTTAATTTATTTAGAGTCATTAGAGTTGAAATTAAGTTGTAATTAAAGAAAGAAATGAAGAAGGCCAAGTTGTAGAATTCAGATGCTGAGCTTCTGTCCAGGCAGCGTTGCAACGCTGCTCATATTGTTGAGCGAGTGTCAATCGAGTATCGAGTAAGAGCTAACGAGCAGCGAGTTTTGGATCAAACGAGTAGTGAGAAGCGAGTTTTCAACTAAGGATCGAGTGAGGACAAGTGAGTTTGGCCGGTTCGACCGATTTTCTTCAGGTCCTGTCCGGTTCAGCCTCAAATGGTTTTTGGCTGGTTCAGTTCAGGCAGTTTTGGTCCAGTTCAGGCAGTTCAAGTCTAGTTCAAGCTGTTCGGGTCCGATTTGGGGTGGTTGTGGTCTAGAAGCGTTTTGGAGCTAGTTTTTGCTGATTTTTATAATAATTAGGCCTTTATTTGCTTTAAAATGCCAAAATTAAAACCATATTAGTATGTATTTAATTGTTTATATATGTGATATATGTTATAAATAAATAAATCTTGTATGTGCATAAAGTATGCCATGTAGATTTAAATCCCACCATACGAAGCATGTTACATGCATTGAAAGTATGTTATAAAATGTTATAATATGTAGTACACATGTTTAAGGTTTCTTTCATTTAATATAAGTATTATATTAAATATTGAATGCCTTTGATATACGGTTGCTAAGTAGGTGTCGTTAGTTCTACCTAACCCAAAACAAACAATATTTATAAAGCTCGAACAACAATATAACTAACTCATAGTTAAAGTGAAGTAAGAGGTCGATCCACAGGGAAGGTTTTAATTTTTATCCTTTCTTAACTAGCCTTGACTATTAAAGCAATAAAATGGGGGGTTTGATTAAATTGGAAAAATACTAAAAATCAAAAGATAAAAGATGAATTTAAACAAGTGAGGAATAATCTTGCTTCCAATTCAAGTTAGATGTTTAATGCAATTCCTATCATCGAATTCTAAAAGTTAATTGACAATTGGATTATGCTCGCAACTACTCACTCAAGTCGATCAAGCTAGCCTCTACAAAGGCTGACAACTAGCAATAACCTAGTCGAGAGAGCGTCCTAATCATCGATTAAGGTTGGATAGTCAAACCCTAATCAACCTACATGCTCCTACTTCTGTTGGGTTCGATAGCGGCCATATAGAATAGAAAACATGGACATTAGGTTCTAGGATTCAATTGCGTTGATTAATTGTTAAGATAGTTTACTCAATTAACCAAAGTTTCTACAAATCTAGTAATTAATGCATCTTAGGATAGCCATCAAACACATAATTACTATTGCCTATTATAGATCTTGGCTAGACATTCCATCGAACACATTGAAAGCAACATATTCAACAATGATTGTGACAAAACCAAGCATCTAGGCTATACATGTTCAAGATAAAGATCATTCAACATGCATCAAGATTAAGCATAGATTTGTAGAAAGCACAAATCAGATTGCAATTGATAAGGAAAAAGAGAAAACTCAAAAGAATTTTCGAAATCTAGGAACAAGATTCAATCAAAACTTCACAAATTCATAGACAAATCTTATGAAGAATTACAAGAGTTTTGTTACATTTCAACAAAAATATAAAATCTAACCTAAATTGAAACAAAAATTACCAAAAAAAGTGAAAAAACTTGGAGAAAGATCCCAGCCTCCATGGAATTTTCTTCCTCTTTTTTTGCAAAAATGAAGGAGAACTTTTTATAGCTCACAGGGTAGCGTCACGACGCTGGGTAGCATTGCAACCTTAAATCGATGAAATGCCAAGAAGCGTTGGGCTTGTGTTGCAATGCTACCCCCAATCACTCGTCAACTCAAGGCGTGCACACATAGGGTGATTTGCGTCAAAGCCCAGAGCGTTGCAACGTTGTGGGGAGCATTGAAACTATTAGGATTGGTGTCCTAATTCTCCCGGAGTCTCATAGTTTGTAAACTGTACACATTGTTATGAATAAAATAAGAGTTATTTTATTTGGAATTTACACATATCCAATAAACAAAGCTTCATGGTTATTGTATGTATATTTAAGCATGTATATGAGATATACAAGTGGATCATGTCTTAAGTGATAACCTAAAAAGATCTGTAGTATAAGGATTAAGGAGGGATACCTAATCCTTGTGACACTTCGGATATGGCCCATTTTGTAGAGATTTGCAAGTGTTGTGAACTACTACAGATGGTAGATCCTGACCATTCATGTAGAGACATGCGAGCGGGGGTGTCCTATACAAAAAGTTTATATAAGATCGGACCACGAGATGATTCGTCTCTTTATATAATGTCGTTGATACTTGCGACTTACATCTCACCTAAACGGCCATAGGTGACATGACCTTAATCCTGAATGTTTTGGAAACTCTTGCCTTTGAGGGCGGTCCTTTGATTAGTATGGGTGAGAGTGACTAGATTGCCAACTCAACATGGCTACCTTTTTGGGGATTTGTCTGATTTGGAAGCTGGGAAATCAGTTACACAAGATGGAATTGACTCATTCCTCGAAGCAGAGGTAAGTAGATAGATTACTCTCTTAAGGGCTTATTCCGGGTTTTAAACATAGTGGCCACAACTTCTCTTTGGAAGAGAGGACTCAGTCATAGTAGGAATATGTCTTATGTTCATTAGAGTAATCAGTGGTTAAGGAGTTAGATGTAAATACAGGGACATAATGGTAAATTAGCCCAACTGTACTTATGAGCGATCTGTGAAGGGTTACCACACTGTTGATTGGTTGATATGGACACAAAATATATCTGTAGTAAGGAGAGTGCAGCTGTCAGTCTTTAGTGGAGTGCCCAACAGTTAACGGATGGTAGATCCCATGACTAAAGAGTTTAGTCAGTTATGCACGTACCGTTGGAGCTTCAAACTACAGGTTCATAAGGTTCCCTTAGTAGCTTAATGGATTCAAGTTGAGAATTAGTTCCTGGTGTTGATTTGAAATGTTTAAATTGATAAGAGGAATTTTAATTATATATGATATAATCGGTGTGATGTATGAGATACATCAGGTGGAGGATTAATGTAAATATGATTTACATTAAGTACCATAAAATAGTAAAAAAACAATGGTTTATATGTTTCATGAGATGAAATATTAGAACTATAGGTTATAAATATAATATGGTAAGTTAGTTATCATATATATTAATAATATTATTAATTATTGGATAATTATCTCTTCTCTTCTAATAACCGATTGAGTGAGAGGTTATTAGTGGTTTTATGTTAACCGTGAGATAAAAGGAAAATCTTTTTCCTAATTTTAGAAGAGTTGCTTAATTCGAAAAGAAACTCATGGAAAATCTACCAAGTGAAATTGTTTCACTAAACGATAGCTAAAAGAGAGACTAAACGATCGTGGAGTGTCACTATACGATAGT
Source organism: Benincasa hispida (assembly GCF_009727055.1). Taxonomy (NCBI): domain Eukaryota; kingdom Viridiplantae; phylum Streptophyta; class Magnoliopsida; order Cucurbitales; family Cucurbitaceae; genus Benincasa; species Benincasa hispida. The sequence continues at coordinate 55,194,034 of NC_052351.1, forward strand.
TCACTCAACTGGTCGTAGCTAAACAATCGTAGGGTTTTGTCTATACGATAAGCTGCCTTCTTCTACACGATTGAGCATTCGTCTATACGATAGACACTTCTCATCTCTCACTTGCTCAATCGTCTACACGATTTTTATTTCTCCGGTCTCTGCCTCTAACCAAGTCCATACAGAGCCCACACTTCTAGATTCTCACACCGAGAATACCAAGGTAACCATTGTGGTGGTGTCCTCACTCAACTCGACTATGTGTTCGCGTTGTTTGTGCGGTGGTTGTTGTTGATCATGTTGTATTGCGATCGTTGTGTTCGAGCGTTCGTGTATTGCTGTCATGAAGACTGAACGAGCATTCATGATTGAGGGAGTTTGAAGCATGAGTCTTCAAAGGTATAATGCTCTATCCCTTGATCTTATTTTAAAGCATGTTGTAATTTCGTATTGTGCATGACCTGTTAGTTTCCGTTTCTTGACTGTAATTGTTTATGTTCAATTTCGAATGGAATTTGGAATGATCATTCCTCTACTCACGGAAATCCTCATGTCTGATTTAGTTTAGCAACGCTGCCCTGTTTTGCAGCATAATGAGTTGTTCTATCTTCAAGTGTTACACAACACCTCTCCTAGGGTCGTGACACTGCAACTCGATGGCGAATACTTGATTCTCGATGGCATTTTGGTAATTTACTCGATTCTCTTCAATTTGTTGATTTTCTTGGTTATTTTGGATCCTTTTTGGCCCGATCGTCTCTTAATGACTCCTAAATACCTCGGGGATTGTTTTGCCTGCAAAATTAGCATTTAAAGCAAACAATCAACACAATTTTGGGGGAATTAACATAGAAAATATGCATCCTTTAAAAACCTAACAAAACACCCCCAACTTAGCTCTTGGTCATCCCGAGCAAGTCTAAACTAGAAATATGCATACATTCAACCAAAAACATGAATATCAATTGTGCATTCATTCAGAGAACTCATTAAAAAATGTTAATATATTCATGTGGTTTACTAAAAGATTTGATTCATATCTCTCTTTTCAACAATCAAGCAAATGAATGATACAAAAATTTGATTCATATCTCTCGGATCATTGGAGCCCATGATCTGTAGGTCTACAGGGTTCTCTTACTAGTTCACAAATGGATTAGTCTTGGAGTAGCGTGATAAGTTAATTTGAAACATTCAAATTTGAATTAAGGAATTAGTAATTATATGTGATATAATTACGCGTATAATTTTGGAATTAAACGAATTTGGAGAATCAATTAATATTTAAATATGATTTAAATATTAAATTCATGAATAGGGATTCATGATAGTGGAATTAGTATTAAATTAATTTAATATTTGATATTGAATTAATTAGAATTACTTAAATTGTTTAATTAATTATTAATTATTAATTTTATTAGAAAATTAATTAATGAGTTGATTTCTTAAAATCAATAAAGATTTCATTTTTTAAAACAAAAATTGATTTTAGAAATCAATTAGAAAATCAAAAATTGAAAATAGATGGAAAATGGAAAATCCCAAAAGTGGGATTTTTGCACTTTCCAACCAAGAAACTCACACACACTCCACCATAGTTTTGAGTCGATTTTCCAAGCATGAGCTGCAATACATATTGTAATGGTGTTTGCATGATTGTCATGCAATAAATAAAGAAGATTGAAGTGGAAATTGGGAATGCACTTGAGTGGATTAAGCTGAAAATATTTAAAAGTTGAAGAAGAGTTTTCAGCTGATAAACCATTGATCTTCTTCTCCATTTTCCCTTAATCTAAGCTTATTTTGAGTCTCACAACTCAATCTAAGGCACCAAAAGGATAGTAGGGAAAGCCTTGAGGTGGTTCACAAGTAGATTTGGAGGAGATTTGTAGTTGGAATTCGAGTTTCAAGTGGTTCTTCAAAGGTATGTCATGAAACCCTCTTATTAGTTTATGGGCATGCTTAATTTAAAGTCAAAATTAAATGAATTAGAATGCTTAATGATCCAGTTTTCTTCCACTGTGTGTTTTCTAACTCTAAAGCTTGGACAATGGAGGAACATCGAAACATATCCCAAATTTTCTACTCTCTAGCTCTCTCTCTCTAAATGATTACTAACTTGATCATTGGAGTGTTGGTGGTCAAGTAACACACTGGTACAATGTAACATCCCAAATTTTTGTTAGTAATGTAATTTCAGTAATTTTTTAAATTGGGTATGTTTTTGGAATTTTGGACTTCAAGTGTAATTGCGGGAATTTAATTATCGACGTTGGAAATCATTTATATTGAAAATGATTGGCAGAAGGTAATTCTTTTTCTGAAAGGAAGGGAATTTAAAGAACTATGTGGATTAGGAAAAGAATAAAATAAAATAAAATATATTTTATTATTTTATTCTTTCCTTTTCTTTTATGTTTCTTTTTCTTTTCTCTCCCTTCCCTTTCTTCTTCCTCGCTTAGACACCCTCAGTCTTCTTTTCTTTGGCGCCACTCGAAACCCCAACCCTTCACCCGCCGAACCTCCCAGCTGTTGCATCTACTATCGAGCCCAGCACCCACGAGCAGTTGCCTCGATCCGCGAGCAATATGTGTCGTCAGCCGCCCCAGTCGCCAATCTCCACTCCAGCCACGTCACTCGTCGTTCATGGGTTTCGTCCGATAGATCCGCCGGTCAAACTGCGCCACTCAACCGTCAATGACTCATTCCCCTAGTCATTCACGCTGAAGCCGTCCAGCTGTCAGTGGGTTCCAGATCTATAGTTGTGCGCTCCACCTAACGCACACGTCTTTCTCCGTTCGTGGGTTTTGTGCCATTTTCTAAATCTATCCAGCCGTCCATCGCCGTTTCTCTGCCTGGCCAGCCACACTGATCCATCACCACCAAGCCCCTGCCGCCGTCGATTGCTGTTGGTTTGGTGGTTGGGTAAGTTGTTTGGCATATTGGTTAATTTGGCTTACTCACTTGATTTTGGGTTGGATTGTTAATTTACCAATTATGGTTGAATGCTAGATTTTTGGGATTTTGGAGGAGAATTTATGCACTGTCCAGCGGGTGTTGAAGTTCCTTCTTCGTTGCGATTTGGTAAGTTCCAAGGCTTGTAACCCCCATTGTGTTTTGGTTTGGGGATTGTTAGATTAAATTTTATATGTATTGGTTTTGGATTAAAATTGTTAATATCTCTTGGGTTTGGACTTTAGATTCAATATTTGAGACGTTTAGGGGCGTTGCTCATCAAAGTAAAGGCCAGTTTTCTTTTGAAGTTTGGTAAGTTTGGATTAAGTTGTTGGTTGGCTATTTTGAATTAAGATTAATTGTGGAGAATTAAGTTATTAATTTTGGAATTTGTGTATGTTCAGGTAGCCAATAAAATTGGGTTTTGGGATTAAGTTCAGACCGAGCCATAGTTTAGTTAAAGTTAAATTGGAGGTCTTTGAATAATTCGGTTAATTGGAGTTAGACCCAAAATATTGATTTAAATATTGGATTTATTTTAGGTGTTGCTTGGCTAGAAAAGGATAAGCTTGCTTGGGTTTCTTTGGATTTAACTTCGAGGTAAGTAATCTTACTAGTGGAAACTGCCCTCGAGCCATACACTAGATGTATGCTAGCATGATAGATGAATATTATGACAGAACGATAGTATAACGACCCGACCCCCTAAGACTTAAGTTAGACCATTACTAAAATACATGCATGCATGGTGTCACGGTCATGCTTGATACTGGCTTGGACTACGGTGGGTGTAGATCCGGTAATGACTAGACATTTGGCGCGGGGCATTGGTATGACTTTATGTTCAAGTAGGAATTCCATCCCCAATACCACATCGAAATAATCCATCTTGACAATCACGAAGTCAACGAAGCCCTTCCAGTTTCCTAACTTCACTGGAGTTCTCTTCGCTATCCCCGTAATCGGTAGGACTGCGGAATTCACAGCTTTCATCTTCTCTGCATCTCTTTCCCAAGTCAAGTTCAGGCGGCGAGCTTTCGTTTCAGCCATGAAGTTATGGGTGGCCCCGGAGTCAACCATAGTGTTCTTGGCCGATCTTTGGTTGACCCAAGCGTCCACATACATGAGTCCTTTCTCTAGTGGCTCCGTCGCCTTTCCCATTTTCTTGAAACAAGACAAGGGGCAATTGTAATTGTTATGCTGTTGCGGTGGCCCCCGTCAGTTGTTTCCTGATCTCGGTTGGGATGATTTAAAGTCCCCCCTATGTTCTTGTCTCCTCCCTCAGGTCTGGGAGGACTGGAACGGCTGTTTCTGTTTCCCCCCATTTGAGGAAGTTGACTACTTCCTCACATCTTGTGAGTCAGTGCTAAGGTCGTATAGCCATTCAGCTGCCGCATAGGCAGAGGGGAGATCCTGTACTCTCTGTTCATATAGTTTTGATTTCGCCTATGGTTTCAGCCCTTCAACAAAGCAAAAAACCTTATCTTTTTCAGACATATCTCGTATGTCCAACATGAGTCCTGCAAACTGTTTTACGTAGTTCCTGATGTTACCTGTTTGCTTCAGCTCTCGGAGTTTTCGTCGAGCCAAGATCTCGACATTTTCAGGGAAGAACTGCGAGCGAAGTTCTTGTTTCAATCTATCCCAAGTATCAATAGTGCAGATTGTTCTTCCTGTATGTCTGTAAAATCGTGATCTCCACCACAATTTTGCATCTTCATCTAGATGCATCGTTGCTAGTATGACTTTCGACTCTTCAGTCACTGTGTTTGTCGCCTTGAAGTATTGCTCAAGGTCGAAGATAAAATTTTCCAGGGCTTTCGCTTCTTGCACCCCACAGAAAGGGTTTCGGTTCTGGATTTTATTCTTCTTACTGCCATTGCTCCCCTAGATGGGGCTTGGTTCCCTACCGCTCGGATGGTGAGATTCATCCTAGCACTCACATCCGCTATCTCGGCTCTGACGACGTCAAGGGCCGATCGAAAGTCTTCAGACAAATTGGTTACCATCTGAAGTATTGCTTTTTGGGAGCCATCTAGCTCTTCGACACGCTCCTCTATGTGCGCAACAGAGCCCGATGAGCTATCGCCTCGTTCAAAGCTGTCGGACCGTGCTGTTTTGATCTCGAGGGTCTCTACCCTCATCATCAATTCTCTGATGGGTAATCTGTCTAGGCGGCCTACTACCGCATCAATTCCACGGCTTTCTCAGCAACTTCTTGTAGCCGAGTCTCTAGGAAACGGACATTATCTGGGACCACTCTCAGGTAGAGCATTTGCTCTTCCATCTCTACCAACTTGCCACACTGGGACTTGTTCAGGTTCTTCGTCGCCGACATGATCACTGATCTTCCCTATGTGAGCCGACTTGGCTCTGATACCAACTATCACAATCGCTCTTTCGGAAGCTTTCTCTTAGCGATTTTGCGGCACTTTGTTCCCGCTCACGAACAACAGTCAGCCAACTCGAATACGGACTGCCGATGGCACACCGAGTGTCTCTCGCAACCTCCACCCCCGTTTTAGGGAAAACGGTTTAGAAAACTAGTTTGGAGAAAAGGTTTCGTAAGAAGTTTTTTGTGAGTGTGAATAAAGAAAAGAAAGATTGTAGTAGACTAGAAAGCAATAAGCAACAACAACAGCTTTATAGAGTACTACTCCGGGTATTAGGAAGTGATGGTTAGTCTTATCCCCATATAGTGCATTCTGAACAAAAACCACTGCGCCTTGCATATGCAAAAAGGCGAGTGGTCACTTATAATGAAAATGTAAAGAAAGCAAGCTAACTAAGCTAATACAATACAAGATATGAAAGTATGCTAGAAGTGGGGTTGATCGGGCATGTGGCATGGGCAACAGGCCTTGGACAAGCATACCGTGACACATGGCACTTAAAACAACACTCCTTTATGTTGAAATAAATGCTAAATAGACAAGAGAAGTTCAAAAGCCATTTATTAAATGCAATTGTTAAAACAATAATAGGGTACCCATGATTCGTAAAGACTATTAAAAGTATAAAAAAACAATCCTTCATAATAAGTTTCAAATAGTAAAACTAAACATTAAGGGAAAAATAAGGACTCTAAATTTCATGATGCGGAAGTGTAAAAACTAGTCCCAGTGGGCGATCACGAATTTCGCTGCGCCATCGTTGGTGCATCTCTACCCTTACCTGAAACATCAACATAAGAAAGAATGAGCATGAAATACTCAGTAAGTAAACCCACCACTAGGGTCAGGCTAGGCATCTATGTCCTCTAGATACCCACCTATGGAACATATACACACATGAAACAAGTAAGAGACTGAGTTTAATCCTACTGTAGTTAAGTATGCCCACTACCTCTGGTGAATCCCATTGGAAACACAAACTGGTGAATCCCGAAGGAGACACAAACTGGTGAATCCCGAAAGAGACATAAACTGGTGAATCCCGAAGGAAACACAAAACTGGTAAATCCCGAAGGAAACACAAAACTGGTGAATCCCGAAGGAAACACAAACTGGTGAATCCCAGAGGAAATACAAACTAGTGAGCATCTAACTAATCAGTGAGGACATTCACACAGTCTCAACATTCAAAAATCAATATCGTACGAATCTATGACATACATGTAATCCTTGATACCATGGCTCTACCACATACACATAATCCTCAACAACATATTCTACAACATTCATGTATACCTTAACATCATAGTTCCACAACATACAAGTATGTCTCAACATCAGCAGATCAGATACCAACATATGGAAACACATACCACCTCATACTAACGATCAAGTGCCTAGGTGTATAGTAAACAAATCAGAACTCGTGCCAGAACATACTTTCATTCAGGTCATACTATCAATCAACATGCTAATATTTACCATAACATACACTCATCATGCTAGCATACAACTAAAGCCTAGCCCGTGGGCAGTTCCAGTGATAAGATTACTTACCTCGAAGTCAAAATTATGTCTAAGCGATAAACAAATTAATCTTCCTCCTAGTTTAGATGGAAATTGAATTAGGCCTAAACATAATCCAAATTTCAATTAATAAAAGATCTTAGTTCCAATAACCAAATTAGCCAAATAATTCCCAATAATCTTACCCAAAACTTGTCGAAACCACAACTAAATCCTCTTGACAGCACACTTTTAACTTCAAAGCTTCTCCAAAACTTGATTTTTAAAGCCCAAACAAACACGTGTCAATAGATTGAAGCAGAACACCATTAGCCAATAAATCCAATTAAAAAAATGGCACAATCTTACCCAAATCCACAAGTTCCGACGACCCTTACTGTTGCAGCACAAATGACGAGATACGACGGATTCGAAGAACTTTGCGTGACTGACGGCAAGCGACTTGGCCGTCGAGTTGTGAATCTCTTTCAGACTTGGCGCGGATGACTGTGAATCTTGAGACTTTGGCGACGAGCTGCAATCCATAGACACTAGATGGTGGGTTGGCGACCGTCGGGTTCGACGATCAGAGACGCGACTGATCTCGTTGATCGAGTGGCGGCGATTGCTCGTGGCCTAGACGACTGAAGGAGTCGAGTCGACTTAGAGGCACGCCGCTGAATAGATGCTCGCGGTCGGAAGAGGGGAGGCACGACATTCATGGGTTTGGATGGAGGCGGCGTGCGGTTGGGAGGAAAAAAGAAAGAAAAATTGGGGATGGTGGTGTTGTCGTGCGATACAAGGAAGACGAAGGAGAAGGGTTGGTGGGGGTTTAAAAAAAAAATAATAAATGTAATAACTAAAAAGGAAGGTATAATTATAATAAATTCTTTCCATTTCAAAAGGAAAATTAATTTATGCCATAACTTTCACATTGAAATTCAAAATTGAATAATTTTTCGCCAAACTTAAATTCCCGCATTTATACTTGAGATCCAAAATGAATTATCAAATAATAACTTTACTGAAATTACATTATTATATATATAAAAAAAAAGGTGCGGGGTGTTATATTCTTCCCTCCTCAAGGAACTTTCGCCCTCGAAAGTTCATTCTTGAAAAAAAAAACTCTGGGTACTGGGCTTTCATCTCATCCTCTCGCTCCCAGGTGGCCTTCTCGAACTGGTATTCTGCCACAAAATCATTACAACTGCTATTTCCCTAATGTGTAACATCTTCACCTCTCTGGTGAGAATTTTTACAGGCCTCTCTTTATAACTCAAGTTGTCATTCAATCACAATGGCTCAAATTCAACTACATGGGACGGATCTGTTACATACTTTCTCAGCAAAGACAAATTCTTGATCATTAAACAAAGGTTGCACGATCGTTTAGTAAAACGGGGCTGAACATTTAGGTAAATCGCTCGCGTGTGCGATCGTTTAGAAAAAGCTATGATCGTTTAGGAATGCTACACGTGTACATGGTCATTTAGGAAAACTTGAGCTATCGTGTATGCTCTAGTTAGCTAGAAGATGGGCAGTGTACTAATCATGAAGCAATTGTCCGATCTTTTTGCAAAATGAAAATTATTTTCATTTTATCCTTCAGTTATGAAAACTGAATGCAATCTCCCACTATCTCATACGGTTATGGAGAAAAACCACCAACAATTATATCATAATTGTTTAACTAAAAAAAATATAATCATATTATATTTATAACCTATAGTTTTAATATCACATCATATGCAACATATAAAGCATAGTCCTTTTCTCCTCTACTAGATATAAATCATATTTATATTATTTTCCTTCAGTTGATGTATCTCATACATCATGTCAACTATATCATATATAATTGACCAGTTCAATCATATCATATATAATCAAACTCCCTCTCGCCAATTTGAATACTTCAAACTGACTCAAAAACTGATTTTCAACTTGAATTCATTGAGCTACCAAAGGGACCTTATGGACCTATGGTTTAAAGCCCCAATGGTACGTGAATAGCTAACTAAACTCTTTAGCCACGAGATCCACCATCCGTTAACTGCCATGCATTTCACTAAAGACCAACAACTACACTCTTCTCACCACAGATATATTTCTGTGTCCATCAGATATAACCAATCAACAGTACGATAACCCTTCACAGATGCTCATAAGTATAGCTGGGCCAATTTACCGTTTTCCCCCTGTAGTTACATCTAACTCCTTAAGTACCACTAATCCATCTAATGAACAATACAACATAGTTCTACTATGTGTGGCACCACATCATTCAAGCTCTAGAATTAGCCCTTAAGGGAGCAATCTATCTACTTACCCCTGCTTCGGGGAAGGAGTGAATTCCATCTTGTGTAGCTGAGTTTCCAGCTCCGAAATCAGACGAATCCCCAAAGTGGTAGGTTTGAGTCAGCAATTTGGCCACTCTTACCTTTGCAAATCAAAGGAACGCCCTCAAAGGTAAGAGTTCCCAACTCACTCAGGATTAAGGTCATGTTACCTATGGTTATCCTAGTGAAGTGTAATCTCTGTCATGAACGACATTATATAACGAGACTATAACACTTTATGGTCCGGTCTTATACAAACTTCTTTGTATAGAACGCCTCCGCTCGCATGTCTCCACATGAATGATTAGGATCAGACCATCTGTAGCAAGTCACAACACTTGTAACTATTTTACAAAATGGGCCGCATACGTAGCATCACCAGGATAAAGTTTCCCTCCTTTATCCATATACTATAGACCATTTTAGTTATCACTTAAGGCATGATCCATCTGTATATCTCCACATACATGCTTAAGTTACAATGACAACCAGGGATCTTAGTTTATTGGTTTGTGGTAAAGCAAATAAAACATCTCATATGTTTCATAGACAATATTGAAGAAAAATATTATATATTATTACATCACAAGCTTTTGTTCAATACAGTGTTTACAAACTACAAGACCCAACAAGAGTTTAGGGCATTATCCCCAACAGTAGGTCGATAAGGTCTCCTTGCTAGCTCACGATGAATAAACAAGGACCAAGGCATTGAAAGAAAAATTTGAACATTTCAAATTAGTTTAGTAATATATATATATATTTATGGGGTTTTTTTTAATATAAAAAAATATTTAAAAATATTTAAACTTCATAGCAAAAAGTTCCAAAAGTACATGCATTTTTGGAACTTTTTTTTATAAAGTATAAATATTTTTTAGATTTTTCTATTTATAAAAATTTCTCTATATTTATTGTACATATACAATTAATATTAAATGATGTATGTAGATACATTATTACATAGTTAAATTATGAATATGATTCAAGTTTAAACTATAAGTATGGGAGAATGAATATATTTGAATGTGATTCAAATAATAAGTTAATATGAATAAGATCCATACCAAAACTATAGGTTAAAAGTTAATAGGAATGAGATTTATATATATATAATTAAGAATGAGATTCATATTAAAACCATATGTTAAGAGAGAAATATGTATTTAAATATGATTCAAATATTTATTTAACCAAATATGATATATTTAATAAATAAATATAAGATATTTAATTTTAATTAATTAATTAATTTTAATTAATTAAAATGACTTCCCTTTGATAAAGGAGAGTGGAGAAGTGGAGAAGTGGAGAAGTGAAGAAGTTAATTTGATCTTTGTTACTAATTTCCATATCATTTTATTTGAAGTTTGAATCTCATTTCAAAACCTTTATACATGTTTTAAGCACTTTTAATCTCATTTCAACACTTATGTACGTAAAATATAATTCAACACCTTGAATATGTTACGAATGTCCATTAGAATATTTTCATTTAGAATCAAAATGAAACAAGCATAAAACTTTGAAAACCGAAATAAGATTTGGAGCTCATAAGAGATTCACTATATCATTGGAGAGAACTTTGACACCAATTTTCTTTCAACATTCTATATATAAGGTTTCTTGCCTATATAAAAGAGAAAAAAAAAAGTAACAAAAGTGAGTCACAAGTATTAATTTGAATCATCAATGGTGAAACTTTAGTAAATGGGTGAAAAAAAAACTCTGCATTATGATGTTACAACTTTCTCCATATGACATATAACTGTTGTCTATAGGATTAAGAAAGAAACCTATAGACTATACATTACCAAACAGTTCAAAAGTTCAAAGCTCACTTCTCTTTTAAGTCAAATGTTGAAAGAACTTCCATGAAGTCAGATGTCTTTACTCAGTTTTAAGTTTTGCCATGGAATCTACAACTCAAGGTTGACCAAGAAGTGAAGGCCTGTAGAAAGCATGGCTTTGTGCTAACTCGATGCGGTCTCGGGGGTCATTCAAGGTCTCATCTCGCAATGCTTCAAGTATAGCTTGAGGTGATCCATCCCTAATGTCCCGAAACACGGAGAAAAGAGAAACAATGATTGAAAAACTTAAGAGTTCAAGATTGGATTGGGTTTAATTGAGCATGAAGTGAAGTTCATACCATTTCTGCATGCCAGTAATTTTTCAGAATATGATGTGCAAATTTCAGAATACTGACTACATGTTGTATGAGTATTCCTAAGTTTAAGGAAATTACCTTTTAATCAGTATTTTATATAGCGTCTTTAAGATGGGACAAAGCTGCACAGGAGCAACAGGCTTGTTGTCTTCAGGATGTAACACATTTAGGCTTGACTGACTCAGAATTTCATAGAAAGCACTAACAGCAGATACTCCCTGCAAAACAGAAAAGCACCTTTTTAGCACCATATATTATATGTACGTATGTAGACACGTATTTATTTTAGTGAGTCAGTGTGTATAGGTAGATACGGATTATTGTAGCGAGTTTGCATGTGTGTATGCATAGGTGCATGTGTAAGTGTGTGCACTTGCATAGAGGAGTGTCTTTTTTTTTTTTTTGTCTGATGAAAATAACAATGAAAAAAATGAAAGAATACAAGGGCATAAAAAAATAAGTAAAAAAAAGAAGGGAAATCCCTAATGGACTCAAATTATGCAAAATAACATCTATAGAGTAATTACAAAAAATCTTTGAAATCAAAGTCCAAACAGAAACATGGAAACAAACAAGGGACCAAATCTCAAAAGAATTCCTTTCCATCCCCTGAAAAACCCTACTATTCCTTTTAGCCCACAGAACTCATAAGATAGCACACACCCCCACTAGCCACAAAACATGACCCTTCTCCCCACAAGGCGGATTGTGGAGATCGTAGAGGAGTGTGTGCGCACATTGTGTGCATGGTGCATCCACAAAAATCAGTCTTCTTGTGGAGATCATTACCGAATATAGAGGCATTTCTTTCAGAAATTAGTGCTTCAAAGTTCAAACGCAGTTGGTAAAGCTTTAACTAAGCAAAATGAAAATGATTCTCACATGAACTCATAATGGAGCAAGAAAGAAATGCAGCTATTTTACCTGAATCATCCCTTTGCCACTAATGCTATCACCCATATCTAGGTTAAGTTCACCCTTGGCCAACATTTGCCCATACCAGGCATTACGACCTTTCAACAAGGTCACATACGTGTCAGCGAGCAAAGGGCCAGCTAGCTTCTCGGGTTCTTCTGCTAGCAAGTAAGTAATGAATATCATCTCTGAGGTACAATGAGCAAAATATACTGATTTACTGGTAGCACTCTCATTGGTAAGGGCTGCCACCATTCCTGAAAGTTCAAAATGGAAAGCAATGAATATGGTATAATTGTAATACTAACAAAATTGGATCTCTAAGAAAACCACAGTTTTGAGAGAGAAATCAAAATCAAGAGAGAGAGAGGAAAAAGAAAGATTTGGTCCTAGGCCTAGGATGTTCTATAAAGATTGAGATGCTCGACTATTATGAATGTATAATGATAATGACAGAAATGCAAGACTGCCAATAAAGTTGCAGATAGCCATTCTATTCATAAAAGAATTTGTTATAGCATTGGCAAAGATCCAACTATTCAAGCTAGGCAGTTGCAAAATGGGATAACCGTCAAAACAGCTATACCAGAGTGCTACCAAAAACAGTGATTGCACTGTAAACTGACATAAACTACAATGGACGTGAAAAAGAACAAAAGCAATTGCTATAACAAAGTGAAATGTGAAAGATTTTATAAATAAATCGTTGCAATCAAACTGGTTGTCAATTTGTTATTGGTTATTTTCCTAAGGATTGAGATGGCATATTATTTCAAAATTCTTAATACAACTGGAATATAAAGAGATGACCAGTCTCCTCAATCAGAAGCACTTTTTTATTATCAGAAATTCAAAATCACAGTTCCAACATGATTGAGATAATTGACGAGAAAGTATCTACCACTTGCCTGCTCCAATAGCATAGACGTTTTTCAGACCACCCATGACTTCATGTGTCACAAGGTCACTATTATCCCAGACAATAAATTGAGGTTGCCTCAAAAAGTTTGCAAGCGGTTTCCTCCACTTCTCAGCTCCGCAAATTCGAGCATTAGCATATTCCTTGTTATAAATCTCGGAGGCAATATTTGGTCCACCAAGATACAAGATATTCTCTATAGGCACTCCAGCTGGGAGAAATAAATGTCAAAGTTAAGAAGATTTGGGGTAATGGTTCTTTTCTGTACAGATAGATGGAAAGGAAGGAGAAGAGAAAGGAATAATAAGTAGAAATCTTTTTGTTTCCTTCAATATTTACTATCATTAACAGCTTGGTAACATTAAACTTCAAGAATCATGAGATTTTAACAAAATTATTACTAAAAGAAAGATTCCAGAGAGAGCCCAAAATGACTCCAGTTTTATAGCATAACTGATAACTCTTATGTTCGTAATTTCACAAACACAAGACTCACGAAACTAACAATCAGATACATATGTTTTAATTTGAACTTTCTCAATACTCGAGTGTCCCAGTCTTTATAGAATCTTTATGAGATAATATTCCTTTCCCTGCTAAGAACTCAAATCCAGACAGACAATAACTCTTTTTCAGCTAGCAACGTTCTAATCTGTTTATTTTCATTTTGGGTTTTAGCATACAATCAAAGAAAATAACCCCCATATTTAAAGAGCATGTTATGCAGATGAATATGTGAAAATAGAACAGATGAAATGGCAAACTTGGTAAGAATATCTTACTTGCACGATTGATCATCAGAGTAGGAGTTATTATGTGGGGAACAGGCTGCAGAGCAGCTTCTATACCCTTTGCCAAAGAGATAATAATAGGCACTGTGATTCTCTCTTTCCAATATTTACTTATCTCTTCAAAAATCTCCCTGGTTTCAGTGGAGGGTAGGCCATTGACCACAATGTCAGCATCCCAAACAGCCTCCTGCAAGTTAGTCACCACTTTCAAAGGACAAAGTGGTGTGTCAATCATGTTCAAACAAAATCCATCTTTCAAAATCTCATCTGCATAGAGCACCCGGTCGCCTAGCCTTGCTTCGACATACTTTAGATAAGCACATCGCCTAATGAGCCTCCTCAGAACATCTTCCCTTGAATTGATCACTTCAAAGAGGTGTTCTGCAGTGGCTTTATCCACAACTCTTCCTGCTCTTCTCCATATCCTGATTTGAACCTTCTCTCGAAATTGGCCATAGCTGTCCTGAAGCAGAGCTGCAAAAACACTCCCCCAAGCTCCAGCTCCCACACCAACAATCCTCAGTGGATCACCATCAGACTTACCTATAAGCCTTCTAAGTTCATCAAGCTTCTCTTCCAATCCATTGCAGTTATGAGTTGAACCATTTGAATGTGAGGGACTCATCATCTCACTCTATGAAGAAAAATCAGCCCCAGAGAAACAAAAGAAAAGAAACAACCCCAGGAGAAGAAGATAAAGATTTTGAATATGAAATCCTTCAAGAAGCTTATATTTCTGGGGGTTGTTCAAAGAATCTACAGCATACAGATCAAGTTGTTGGAACTAATGTCCAAATCAAATGAGTTAAATCAGAGGTGTCTAGATTTTTAGATTGGTTGACAAGCTTGTTGGCCTATTCTTCATTCCAAGTTTCAGACAAGAATGCTCTGCTTTCTTCTAATCACCATTAAGAAAGCGAAAGAAGAAAAGGGTTTTTAAATTCCACCAATTTCTAAACACTTCATCCAACCACCACATGAAAAATTATCTCCAACTTCAAAAGAATCGAAATATTCAAATGCTGCATTGCTCTTTCCGATGGAGTTCGTTCATCTACTCACACCCAACAACAAAACACAATTAAAAAAACGAAAACACACGACGAAAGATCAATATATTCAAAGCAAAGCCCAGTAAGTGTGAAAAGGGACAAAAAAAGTCAATTAAGTCGGTCTGATCTTCAGCTCGACGGAAACTACAAAGTTGGGAGGGGGGGGTGTTGTTAAATACGAAATCACAAGATCAATCTCTTCAAAACAGCAAGACTCACCTCATACATTAGAAGATCCCACAGCCCCACCATTAATGGAGGACAGCACAAGATCTCACAAACCCATCAGACAAAGACAACGCTGAAAGAGAAGCTCGAAACAGCAAATTCAATAGAACAAGAAAAGGGGAAAACCCCATTGGAGGGAAAGAGAATAGAGCCAAAAATAGTGGCGATTGAACCCGTGAAAATGGATTTAAGAGATGGGTTTCTATCAGAGATGAAGAATGTGACGGGGAAAAGAGGAGGAGGAGAAGAAGAAGAAGCGAAAGGCATTGATGACGGTATGGTGGAGTCAAGGCTTTAGGCTGCTCTATCTGTACAAAAAACAGCATTAACTGAAGAGGGGCCAACTTCCCAACAAGCAAATGCATATGCTTGTAATAACTAGGGATTATTATATATCCAATCCCTTTTCAAATTTTTTTGATATTTTCATATATATAAGATTTAATGGATCGGATTAAAATACCATTGAAACTGGTAGATGGCTGGAGAGAGAATGTGGCATTATAAAAAATTTTCATATTTACGAAGCACTCTTAATGTTTGAGAGAGAAAATACATTTATTGATATTCTATTTTTTTGTTTAATTGAAAAAAGAAAATGCATTGATTTGTTGAGATTTTATTCATTTGCTTAATTGGAGAGAAAAAATTGCACTTTATGAAATTTTATTTTCTATTTAGGTTGGTTTCATGTATCGATTTATTGGTTTATTTGATAGATTCATGGTTATTTTAAATATAACTTACAATATTTTGTTAGGCATTTGAAAAATATCATAACCAATATATGTAATATATCACAATATATAAATTAGAGTTTAACTCAATGTTTGACATTAATCACAGTATAAACCAATATATGAATATCAGTATATAAATCACATATTAGCTTAATGTTCGAAATAAATCACATTATATATTATAATTTCATTTACATCACATTGTTATTTGGTTGTATGACATAAAACTCAGTCTATAATTTTAAACATATTCTATTTACAATAAAGATGTTATTCTCAGTTATTCAATCAAATTGTTGTTGAATATGTAAATTGCACTTGTATAAACTAAATCCAATAGGCTAAGATCCATGGCTATTAAATGAATACTTGAACTTTATGTAGAGACATAAGAGTGGATTAAGTTCGAGTAGATAGCCAAAATGATCTATATTATACGAATAAGGTTGGGTACCTTATTTTGGGTACACTATCGGATGCGGCCCAATTTGTAGATATTACAAATGTTGTAAAGTGCTTCAAATGAAGTGGTCCCGATTTGTTCATGTGGAGACATGGGGAGTGGAGACATCCTATGCAAAGAGTTTGTATAAGGTCGGACCAAGAAATAAGTCACTCTTACTTTATAATGTTGTTTACTATTTAAGACTGATTATTTCAAAGAGATGACCTAGGTAACTTAACATTAATTCTGAGCTAACTATTAACTCTTGTTTATTTGAGATTATCCTTAAATTTTCATGGATGAGAGTTGACTTAATAGCGCTGGCTCAATAAGCCTCCCATTTCAAGGGTAAGACTGGGTAGATAATTGGGGACATAAGGTGTAAGATGGAATTTACTCCTGCCTACTTTTAGGGATAGTAGAGAGGTTGTTGTGCTGACTCTGGGTCTTGAATAAGGGGCCCCACCCTTTCATTAGCCCGAGAGGGATTCGGTTTGGCGATTGGATCACAAACCAACTGTTCATTAGAGGATTAGTGGGACTTAAGAAACAAGAGGTAATCTCGGGGGTAAAACAGCTATTGACCCAACCATTATTACGAACAACCTATGAAGGGAACTTACTAATTATGGTTATATAAAGTGGACACAATATATCTACAGTGAGGGGAGTGCAACTACTAGGCTTTAGAGGAACGTCACAGTAGTTAATGAATGTTAGTTAATTGGGTTAAAGAGTTTAGCCGGTTAATCTCAGTTTGTTGGAGTCCATGATATGTAGGTTCATTAGGTCCTCTACTAGCTCACAAATGGAATAAACCTTAGAATAGTGTGATAAATGAATTTGAAACGTTCAAATTCGAATTAAGGGAATTAGTAATTATAATTGTTAGGATATACTAGCATGCAACGGATGCATACCAATAAGCACTCTAATTACATTTAATTTGAGTTCTAAAAGCATGCTTAAACAGAAACTTTAGAAGAGGGTTTCTAAACTACATACCTTTGATGAATTCTTCCAAATCCAAGCTGCTCTTCACATGATTTCAGCTCCAATTCAATAGTGAACCACCAAGAGATCTTCTCTACTATTATAAGCCTTGGATTTGAGTGGTGAAACTCAGATTGGAGTGAATTTGTGAAGGAAATTGGATGAGTTTTCAGGTGAAAATGATAGTTGTAGCAAAAACCAATTTTCAGCAAACTTCACCCTTCTTTAGCAAAAATGAAGAGTTTTTTTATCAACTCCCTATATTCAAGCATTGATGGAGCATCTGAGTGCTAGCACTAAAGTTGATTGTTCAAGTGGATAGGTGGTGTGATTAGGAGAAAACAGCTTCTCCAAAGTGATTTTGTGGGAAAATCCCACTAAACCATACATTTCCAATTTTTTTTTTTTTAAATTAAGTAATTCCAAAATTAACTAAAACTTAATTTAATTAAATTCAGAACATCAGAATTCAATTTCTCAAATTGAATTGAAATTGAAAACTAATTTAATTTTTAATTAATTAAATAAAAATTTAATATCAAATATTAAATTAATCACACAACTAATTTTAAACATGAATCATATTCATGTAATTAATATTTAAATCAATATTTAAATATTATAAACTCCCCAATTTCATTTAATTTCAATAAATTAAACGTTAATTAATCATATCAAGTATAATTATACAAACCCTAATTTGAATTTGAACTTATTCAAATTCAAACCCTAATTTCAATTTGAACACTTTAAATTGATATCATTCCAAATTCACTCAATATGTTAATTCAAAGTGTTCATGTTTTACAAGCTAATAGAGGGACCTTGTGGACCTACAGATTATGAGCTCCAACGATTTAAGATTAATTGGCTAAAACTCTTTAGACCAAATTAATAAGTATTCGTTAGCTATCAAGTCACACCACTATAGCTCGATAGTTGCACTCTCCTCACTGTAGATATATTTGTCTCCACTTGATTTAACCATAATCAATAAGTCGACCCTTCACAAGTTGTTCGTAATAATAGCTGGGTCTATTTGTTGTTTTACCCCCGATATTACATTTTTTTCCTTAAGTACTACTGATCCTCTAATGAACAATTGGTTTGTGATCTAATCACTAAACTGGATCCCTCTCGGGCCAATGAGAGGGTGAGACTCCTTCTTCAAGACCTGGATTCAATACTTAAGAGAACAACCTTTCTTCTATCCCTAAATCGGGTAGGCGTGAATTCCTTATTGCACCCTATGTCCCTCTCTATCTACCCGGTTTTACTCCTGAAATGGGAAGATTATTGAGTCGGCGCTGTTGAGTCAACCCTCACCTATGAAAATCTAAGAATAATCCCGAATAAACAGGAGTTCATAGTTAACTCAAGATTAAGATCGAGCTACCTAAGTCATCTAAGCAAAATAGTCAGTCTTAAACAATAAACAACATTATAAAATAAGAGTGACTTATTTCTTGGTCTGATCTTACGCAAACTCATTGCATAGGATGCCTCCACTCCTCATGTCAATACATGAACGAATCAGGATCACTTCGTTTGTAGCACTTTTACAACAACTTGTAACAATTACAGAGTAGGCTGCATCCGATAGTGTTACCAGAATAAGGCACCCAATCTTATTCGTATATTATAGATCATTTTGACTATTTACTCAAACCTGATCCACTTTCATGTCTCCACATAAAGTTCAAGTATTCATATAATAGCCATGGATCTTAGTTTATTGGATTTAGATTTTATAAGTGCAATTTATAGATTCAATAACAATTTTATCGAAGTAATGTCGAATAACATCTTTATTGATGATAAAATATATTTTACTTTACAAACTGCGAGTTCTAGGATATACAACTCAACATATATGTGATATAATTACACGTTTAATTACCGAATTAAATGAAATTGGAGAATTGGTCAATATTTAAATTTAATCAAACTACATGAATAAGGATTCATGGTAATGGAATTGATGTTTAATTAATTTAATATTTGATATTGATTAATAAAATTAATAAAAAAAATTAATTAATTAATA